>NC_138127.1:74604093-74877912 GCF_964188305.1 Podarcis bocagei
TATACAGATTGTGTTTCCACAGTTTGTCGACCCTCTTTTCCGACAGAAGCAAAGTGGATTCCAGTCCATTTGCATTGATTTTTTTTTTCATTGGGATTTTGAATGCTTCTGAATCTGCAAAATGTTGTCCCCCGTTTTGCCTTCCTAAAACATTTCCTTGGGTAAATACAGTGCTTCTATGCAGATGCAAATAGCCAATTCAAGCATCTGATTATCAAGACGCTTTGTGTGCATTTCGTGACATTAGGATACGCAGTGCTGTGCAATATGCAACACCTCTAGTGCTTTCGACTCAATTACCAGAACAGAATCTCCTTGCCTCTTGCCTGTCAGTTTTCTTAACATCTGCACACAATGGCATGGTCCTTGTTGTATGGATAATGAGACTCTCCCTGAAAATATAACCTCTTGCAATAAACGGGGAGGGGGAGAGAGAGAGAGAAAAGTGCAAACAGCAGACAGATTGCCTCTGAAAGAATTTGCTTTTGCACATTTTGTTAGTAAATATATATTAGAATAATAAAAACAGGTTGTAAAAAGAAGATGGGGGGGTTAATTTAATGCTTTCTAACAAATCAGCCCATAAGCATAATTTCGGTTTTAAAACGGGAGGTGATTGCAGGCTGTAATAAAGTAAAAAAAATCAAGCAGTGCAGTATTTCCTAGCATGCATTGCTATTGCTCCCTTTCTCCTCTATGGCACAGGCTAGCCTGCAAGCCTGTAAAATTCCCCATGTGTGTATCAAGAGTAAGGGCAAGAGACAGTGAGAAAGCCATAGGACCACAAAGGCTACGCTGGTCAAAAGACTCCTAAAACCAATATAAATACTTCATACTTATCAGAACACGTTTCCATTTAGAATGTCACAATTCGGAAAAATATAAGAGAAAATTTGCTTAGAATCCAGATGAAATGAGGGACTGGTATTAATGGATTTGTGGTGGTTGTTTTCCCCCCAAATTCCCTGAACCCTGCCCCTTCTCTTGCTGAGAGGGAGCCTGAAATTACATTGAAGTGCTCTTGGGGAGGGGGGCGTGAGAATGTTTCAGACCATTGGCAAACACTCTCCACCTTGGGCCCCGTCTGCACTGTAAATTTAAAGCAGTGCCATAAAAACAGTCATGGTTTCCCACAAAGAATACTGGAAACTGTGGTTTGTTGAGGATGCTGAGAGTCGTTAGAAGGCCCCTGGTCCCCTCACAGAGCTACAGTTTCCAGAGATCCCTGGGAAGAAGGATTGATTGACATTCAAAAAACCTTCCCAAAGAAGCCTGAGACTCTTGGGAACTGTAACAACAGAAATCCCTAAAAAACCCAAAATAATTTATTATTATATGTCACCACTGCGGCTAGAATCTTATTGGCACAAAGGTGAAGAATGAGTATGGTACCCACTAAGGAAGAGTGGCAGTTTAAAATGCTTGAATGTGCTGAATTGGCAGGTATAATGACTAGAATAAGAGAAAAGGATGATAAAGAATATAAGGAGGGTTGGCAAATGTTTATTGAATATTTTAAGAATCAGTATAAACAAGAAAATAACCTGCCAGGTCTTGAGTAAATCCAGCAGAATAGGAGCTAATAGAAATCAACAGAGGAAGAAATTTGAAGATTTAAAATTTTAAATATGTAATTTAGTAGAAAAGTAAAGAAACAAGGAAAGGGGTGGAAGGGGAGTAATTATGTCATGATTGGTATGAAAGTTGTATAATTGGTGGATGGAGGAAAGGCAATGTGTGGGATGTGTGTTTTTGTTTCTGCATTAAAAATGCAAATCAAAATGTTTTTTTTTAAAAAACCCTACATTTTCCAGGATTCTTTAGGGGAAGCCATAATTGTTTAAAGCAGTGTGATAATTGCTTTGGATGTATAGCCTTGTTGTACTCCATTGGCAGGTAATGAAACTGGTAGCCCAGTGCAGCAAGATGAGGAACAATATAAATCATAGAACTGGTAAACTTCCAGACTCTACTGTTCCTTTTAGCAGATACTTTTGGCAGGCCCAAAACACCTGAGGCCTTCCACTTCACCTTGGGATTTAGGATTTATCTGAATCTGATGCACAGCCCTAGTTCCCTCACCCTCAAAATGGATGTAACTTTTGTGTTGAGGGTACCACAATGGAGCACTCAAAATGAGTCTAATCAGGCCCCTAGGGTGTATGATTGACATCCCAGTGAAAAAGCAGAGTCAGTGAGAGGGAAACTGAGCCATTCAGGGAGATAACCTAACCACAGAAAGCCCACGTTGTATTCCCTAAACATCACACAAACCACAGTTAAGGAAATCACTATTCAACTGTGTGTTATTTGATGCGTGCACTTTTCTCTCTCCCACCTTCTAAACCATTTATTGAACAAACAACTTTCTTTTTTTCCCACAACAGCACATTACATGGTACATGTCACTTTCAGATTTGACAGAAATTATTGGAAATGATCCTCTTATAAAGCATTTTTCTTACTCGCCCCAACAGCCAGCCATGTATGGAGGGAAGCGTTAACATTTTCATTTGGTCTCTTCGCCCACTGAATAAAGCCATACCCCTAGTTCACAAAATCTTCCTCCTAATCCAGCCAGCTCAATGCTGGAGCCATTCTTTAAAGAAAAAAATTCACTGATTTGAAGACAAGGGAATCAGTTATAAAAAGAACTGGCTAAGCAACTGCTGGAAGTTCACCAGGTGGAAGGTCTAATCTCTGCAAATAAAATGATTGCTCCAAGAGCCCATCAGTGAATTCAATCAAGGTAATTAATGAACAAAATTAAGGGACTGATTAGCTAATGGATTCCTCTCCTGTAAATAATTGCAGTGAGAACTGAACATCTCAGGTGATCATATTCTAAAGTCTGGCATGAAGTGGGACTTCTTCCCCTCTACCGCTGGAGTATATCAACAAGTGACTACAAAACTCTGGAAGCTGGAAGCTACAGTTACTTTAGATTACCATTTTCAATGACACCTTAAAACAAATATAGTGGGGCTTTGATCTGAGAACTGACAAATGCGTATTTTTGGAGCCCTTTCTAAAAAGTGAAAACCTCACAAAATCAGAATGAGCAAGAGAGGAGCTTTATCCAGCCTGCTACTCTCCCCAAACAGTTGGTCATTGGAAAATATTATGCTTTTTAAATGTATTTGTCTCATCTTATGCCAATAGCAGCTGCTGTATTGGGGCAGAGACACTCCTCCAACATCACAGCACTGCAGCTTACCTGGGGCTGCATGGATGCACCAGTAGAACACAGAATAGCCTCTGCTAGTACACATGTGGCCCCACCCTGGCCAATCCAGGTCATGTTGTGGACTGGCTGTATGTAGAGGAGTGGTGGGAGGCAGCTGGGAAACTCCCAAGAGCACCGCAGGGGAAGAAGGCTTCAAGCCAGGGAACTGGTGGTGGGATTACAATGAGTGGTCAGAAGGGAAAGAGGGGGCAGACTGAGAGGAGGAGGTGTCAGAAGCTGAAGAGACAACTGGATACTGTGAGCTGGGGCAGAGAACAGTCCTGATTCAGAGGCTGGAGAGGAGTGGGACCAAAAGACAGATATGAGGCAGGCTGCTGAAGAATCCCAGGAGTTTTCCCCTCCTGTTTGCTCAGCTCCCCTCCCCCCTGGCTTCCTAAAACACAGAGAGAAATGAAAAGAGCAGCTGAGAAATTGGTTGCACACAGACTCAGTCTCCAATTGCTTGGGGGGGGGGCGCTCCCCCCACTCTCCTCTTCCTCCGCCAATGACTGCACCTTCTCCTTCTATAGCTGATGGATGTTTGCCTTGACAGTCTTCCTCAAGAGTTAAAGGGCAAAGGTAAAGGACCCCTGGACAGTTAAGTCCAGTCAAAGGCAACTATGGGCTTATGGCGCTCATCTTGCTTTCAGGGTGAGGGAGCCGGCGTTTGTCCACACACATCTCTCCGGATCATGTGGCCAGCATGACTAAACCACTTCTGGCATGATGGAACACAGTATGGAAACCAGAGCACAAGGAAACACAGTTTATATTCTCGATGCTGCAGTACCTATTTATCTACTTGCACTTTTGGCATGTTTTCGAACTGCTGGCAGGTTGGCAGCAGCTGGGGCAGAGCAATGGGAGCTCATCCTGTCGCGGGGATTCAAGCCACTGACTTTCTGATCGGCAAGCCCAAGAGACTCAGTGGTTTATACCACAGCACCGCCCACATCCTTTTTAGCTTTTTTTAAGGGTACTGCCCCCTAGTGGCCCTTGGTAACTTGGCTGATGAAAGCAGCCAGGTGATGAATCCCTTCAGTCTGTCAGCCCCAGAGTCATGAACCTCACATGCCCTAAGTCAGGGACAGCCAATGTGATGTCCTTCAAAAAAAAATCCACTACAAGGTCCATCAGTCCAGGCCAGCATGGCCAATGATCATGGATGCTAGGTGTTGTCATCCTCAGTGTCTGGAAGGTATCACATTGTTCTAAGCAAATCTGCCTCTGTATGTTGCCTGGATGGGTGGTTGTTTTTGAACTATACTGGAGAGCCACTCAGTTACCACCTCTCAGCCTAGCCTACCTCACAGGATTGTTGTAAGGATAAAATATGGAGGAGGGAAAGTAGATATACCACCTTGAGATCTTTGGAGGAAAGGTGGGGTATAAATGTAACAAATAAATAATAATACAGGTAAGCAGCTCTGGGACAAAATAATGAAATAGATAAAAGGATGATGTTGCCTCATTTGCTAATATATCCCTGCATGCTGCTGATGTCATCTGCATAACTTCTCTTCAATTCTGACATCCTACCCTCAGCTGAAAGAAAAAAATAGTGTGACCAGCAGCTCTATACGTGTGGCTCTTTCAAGGCCTCGCAGGAAAATACCTGGAGTCAGTCATCATTGTAATTAGCATCATTTGAAGAAGCGAGAAAATTAGAAACCCGGAGACTCGCTGCTGAGACTGGTTTTGGCAGACATAGCAAGAGAAACCCTCACTTTCTTTTCACGGGAGAATAACAATTCCACCAAAAAGGATAAAGCAATAATAAAACTGCTATAAAGCAGACAAAAATGGTTTCCCTCTGGCTTTTTACAGCTTTTTTCCATCTTTATTCCTCTCTCTCTCTTTCTCTTTAAGCTACATTCAATCAAATTAACAGCAGACCCTTTATTTAAAGTAAATTAGGGACTGGGTTGGGAGGGAATTAAAAATGCAAGAGGAAATGCAATGGGTAGAAAACGTGAAGCTGGAAAATGGCATGATGTGCAATGAATATATAAATGCAAGCTTATGTTTCCAGAAATGGGCAAGAGGCAAAAATATTTAGGTGAGAAGGACTCCTCCCAATGTTAGGGAATTTGAGCATCCGATTCAGCATATGTAGACTACCAGATGAATGAGGTAAATGAAAAATATCTGCTTTACATAAAATAAGAAAAGAGATGAAGCTCCTCAGATGTTGCATGAGCTACTTTATTTGTTGCTTGACAGAAGCATAATATTAACAAGGTCCCATCATAACTAGTTTCTGATTGTATCTCACAACCATTGCAAGTTCTTTGATATTAGCTGTGTCAGATATTTGTTTTTGATTCACTGGGTTAAACAGCAATTTCAGCAGACTAGGCATTCCTTCCTCACCCCAATATTTGTATTCTGAAAATGTAGGGCCCTGCCCCTTCAGTCCTGCTTCGTGCCATTCAATCTCATATTCCTGTAATACAGGAGTTGCTGTACAGGCTACTCTGGTGCTAAGGGACATGGTTGCTGTTGTCTAAACTGCCAAGCCTTTTGAGCATGCTGATCCTAAGGTTGGCAGTTCGAATCCGTGCAATGGGGTGAGCTCCTATTGCTTTGTCCCAGCTCCTGCCAGCCTAGCAGTTCGAAAGCATACCAGCATGAGTTGATAAACAGGTAACGCCTCGAAAGATTCCATCAACACTGTCTCCAAAAAATTGTACACATCACCTGGGAAAACAGGCAAACTGATGCCAGTGTACTGGAAGAAGCAAAGATCACCAGTGTCGAAGCAATGATTCTTCAACATCAGCTTCGTTGGACTGCTCATGTTTGTGCCTGATTATCGTCTTCCGAAGCAACTACTCTACAACTAACTTGAAAATGAGGGCACATCTTACTATTTAACTGTTCACAAATACACCTGCTCTTTTAAACTATCTGAAGTCTGTCAGGTTTCAGCAGCATGGAGTGAAAGCTATCACAACAATCTGGGAAGCTGACTCAGTTTGCCTTTTCTAAATTGTAAGTTCCTGGAAACATTCCAAAACTTCCCATACCACTTGTCCACAGGCAACTTATCTCTCTCCTTCTAGTGGTGCATTATTGCAAGCCTGGCAGCCACTAACCTAAAAGTTACGAGATCTCTAGAAGGCAGGGCCCCGTTCTTGTTATAATAATAATAATAATAATAATTTATTATTTATACCCCGCCCATCTGGCTGGGCCTCCCCAGCCACTCTGGGCGGCTTCCATAAAAACCAGAAATACAGTAAAATGTCACACGTTAAAAACTTCCCTGAACAGGGCTGCCTTAAGATGTCTCCTGAATGTCAGATAGTTGTTTATCGCTTTGACATCTGCTGGAAGGGCAGATTATTTATTTATTTATTGTTCCCTAATAAAGAGAATTAACAGAAAGCGGGATCCCCTGTTACATTTGAATTACATATTATTGAAATTCCACTTAAAATAGAGGTCCAGACAGTCTCCACCAATATTTTTTGCTAGAAACATAGTAAGTAATTTTTTTTAGCCATGTTCAGTGGCTTCAGCTTCCTGTAGATGGAGACGGCTAAGTATTATGCATGTGAGGCATGTCTACTTGAATAAAAATGTAAGGTACTTCTGTAGTTCAGGACATTAAATTGTTTGTCTTAGTACAAGGCAGAGTAAGTAGGATTTGTCATCCATTCTACCTTAAGAACTTGAAGGTGACAAGCAAAACAGCAAAGAAAGATGTGCCTCTTGTGCCTCTCTGATCCACTAGTCTTGGAGGGCAAGTTTCCTTGCCTCAAGGGCTGTTTGTCTGTGCTGTGTGTTTTGTCTCTTGTGTTACTTCTCCTCATCCGGCTGACATTCTAAACATTATTTCTTCTGACATCCTGAAAACAGCTTGTAAAAGCCACAGTGGCAAAACTGTGCTCTAATCAGAAGAGACGCTCTCAAGGTCACGGGAAGCACAGCTTATTCCTCCGAGGTGTCGGAAACTACCACAAGGTTTAGAACAAATTAAAGAGAGCACAACTCAGGTCGGCGTTGGTAGTCACAGCATGTTTCTGCATATAGGATGTGAAATGCCAAAGAGGACGTACACAGAAGATCTTCTGGGATGAATTGTGCTTAGTTTGCAAGCGAGTGGAGGATCATGAGCCAGTAGTGACACTTGGTGAAGTGCTGTGTATTGTGGTCTGTGTGCTGCTTCAGATGGTTGAGAATGTGACTCAGCACTGCAATCCCTTGCAAGTGCTTCATCTTGGAGTTCCATGAGGACCAAAGTGACATAGTGTCAGGCTTCGGGGAATCAGCTCCCCCCCCCCCAGTGGCAGAAGATAAGAAGATCAAAGAAAGGAATGTCTTACCAATTAGAAACTTTGATGATCACAGTGAGAGAACAAAGAACACATCTCCTAGAAATGGTGGTGCTCCCAATTAAGGATCACACACCCCTCCATCCCCATTAATCTATGCCACTCCTATGCCTTGTAATTTGAGCTTGTACCCTCTGTGCTTTCTGTTCTGAGACCTTCTGAGCTCTTCATGACTTGGGGGGGGGGTCAGAGGAATGCTGTCCAACAACTGTGAATCTGTTAGCCCTCTCTCTTCCAGTGTTTCGTCTCCTAGCTGTTCCCCATCCAGTATTTCCCAGCTTCTGCCTTCTGAACTATGCCCCTCTGTAAACCACTGTTCCAAATCTATATCGTCCTCCTGCTCTGGGAAGGTTCAGGATCAGGATCAGGGGGAGGGAGTGGCTCCCACCATTCCTCCTCAGTGCAGCCCTCATAAGCACAGTCCCTGACACAGTCCTCCATGACATACACAATGCATGACATGGACGCTGAGCTGGAAAGGAAACCCTGTGAATGGTGATGGCCAACATCCTTGGCAAATGTGCCACAAATTGAGTTCAAAATATGAGATCCTGTCTCCATAGGGCATATTATTGTCTCCTTGAGTGAAGGGGCCTGACAGTGCACAGTATAACCCGGCTGAGGCATGGGGGGGGTACAGGCCTACATATGTTGTGGCCAGGCCAATAAGCCCGTCTGCTCAATTTCTGGAGAGCTCTGAACCTTTTACGTAGCATAATGGCATGTACATGGCCATACATGCCACCATCTGGCCACTGAAACCTTATACCAAGCAGGAAAAAAGAAGAAGACTGTAGTCATTAGCCACTGAGATGGAGAAATTTTGTGAGCCGGTGATGCAAAGAATGAAGAGAAGCATGAAAGAGGCTTAAACATTCACGTAATATGTTTAAAGCACTCCAACACCACTTTAAACAATCATGGCTTTCCCCAGAGAATTCTGTCATTTGTTAAGGAAGCTGATGAGAGTTGTTAGGACACCCCTATCCCCATACCTCCAACATCTTGAGTCCCAAAACTCAAGAAAGAAAGAAACATTTTTTTGGGGGGGGGGCAAGATCTCAGCATGAACTGCATGACATCATGGCACCCCAAATGGGAGCCTGAAATGTCCCATTTTTTTCCTGGGACACCTGTGGGCTTTGTTTTCCTGTTCCAGAGTTAGACTATCCAGACCGGTTTAACAATCATCAAAAACAAATGACAAAACTAATGCTTAGCAGCACAATCCTATATGTGAGAACTGTGAGAACAGGATGCTGGACAAGATAGGCCATTGGTCTGATGCAGCAGGCTATTGTTGTGCTCATATGTTCACAGGTAAGTCCCACTGAATGGAATTACTTGCAGGTGAGTGGGGGTAGTACATGTTAGGATATTTCCGTTCCACCTTCAAAGGGAGCAGGCTTTGTGAGTCACAGAGTCTGCGCATTTCCTGTTCACAGGAAGTTTATGTTTTCTATTGCTTTCGTTTCTCTCTGTGTGTCTGGAGACACTGAAGCAGGCAGTCATGTATTTCTTTGTTCTGATCAACGCTGAATAAAACTTGTAAATAATGCTCTCCTGCGTGCAACTTCTGCTGTGAATTATCTGCTGATAGAGTGTGCATGAGCTCTGGAATGTGGCAAGCTATTTCTGGAAACTCGTGTCGCTAATTGCTGATACTGTATCTACGGGAGATCGATGGATCGTCCGGCAGCCGGCTTGGGGGCCATGATGGACTTTGTCTCCCTGGCAGTATCCCAACAGTACAACAGTCTGAGTTGGTTTACTGGAGCTCTGACAACTGAGCAGCCTTGTGCGGGGGGTATCATTTGGAATTGCTGAATAAGGGGAGAATAAGAATGTCTTTCCTGTGCTCCGTGGTTATTTTAATGCAACCTTATGTCTGTTATTACTCTGCTAGAGGCTTCTTATTTAAAACAATTTAATGAGCAGGAACCTTCACCACTTGAGCTAAAGGATGATGTCAGTGGCCTCCTCTACAATAGCTGGAAAGTCACAAAAGGACAACAATGGTGACTCATTCATATTCAGGTTCCACTGCAGAAAGGAAGCACCAAGGGCAACAAATGAGGATACTCCAGGTAATCCATGTGTGGTATATGCCCCATATTGATTGCCAATTAAAGTCAAACCTCTCATCCAGGACTGATGTTATTTATGATTACTGCATCTTAACCTGTATCATATTAGCCTCCAAAGGGATAAAAGGAGGACACTCTGTGGGCCAACAGGCTTAAAGAGTGCAGACAAGGTAAATAAATAGGACTGCCTTCATTCTGCAAACAGCAAGATCACTTGACACTGCTTCTGCATCACTCAGAAGCAAAAGCGAAGACACTCACTCTAGCTCTTTTCCTACACAAATGCTTCACAGCTCCTGTGAAAGCAGCTAGAAAGGTCCTTATCTGAAACCTGCCAGTTAGATATAGTACTGTGTCTTCAAAGAAGGTCAATTTGTATGGAGCTTCAACAAGCTCCAGATGTTAGAACAGACATTCTTTCAGCATGTTTACTTGAAAACAAAACAAGTCTTACTGCATCTCTGCTTCAAGTAAACATATTTCGGGGTGGAGTGACAGACAGTCTTGTAATCCTTCTCTGCCCCCCTCCCTGATTTGCACGGTTTTCTTTGACATTATAAAACCTTTCCTAATCCAAGGAAAAAAATATTCTGATACCAAAATTTCTGCTGTGAGAGAACCTTCTGTATATGAGCCCTGGTTATCAAAAGACCTGGATGTGCTGTGTAACTTGGTCAATGTTCTCAATCAAGAAGTAAAATGGGGTCTTTATTTTGTTTTGTGATGTACATGAAGCAGATAGCGAAGCATTTAAAAGCAGTGCTTTTTTCTAAACAAAAAGCATTTAAGGGTACTCTCATTTTCCTACTCATATTGAAAAACTGCCCCTCAATGAGGCCAAACTTAGATTCACAAAATGTTTAGGGGTATGCATACCCCTGCGTACCCCCAGAAAAAAGCACTGCATAAAAGTAACTCGAGTGTTTGCCTCTGGAATACTCTTTTGGGGACACAATTTGCGCAAGACCCATTGAAACGAACATGGCTTGTGTAAGGGAACATCCTTTTAGAATGTGTCTTTTATCCTTGTGGCATGAGAATGTAACCAAGCCTGCCTGGCAGGCTATTTAGGTTGGGTGGATAATCCTGAAGCTTTCTCAGGTCAAAGGCTTAGAGTTAACTGGGACCCTGCTATAGAAAATCATTGACCATCTGCTTTGCTAAATGGCTTGGAAGATGAAGACTAAACATGTCACTTTCATGCTCGATAGCAGCCCATTTGCTCCTATTCATCTCCTGTTCTGCTTGGTATTCTTTCACTTCTTTCGGAGGAGATCGGCACTTTTCCTTTCTCTCTCTCTCTCTTTTTAATGTACGATTCATAACAAAATGAATGACCAAAACCCGCCATTGTGGAATTGCTACTGGGACAAGGGGGTCCATTGATCTTGAATCATGCATGTGATCTCTTTGGGCAATAATCTCTCCCCCCCCCCCACTATATGTAGTGTTAAAAAAAGATCTTAGCAAGAGATAGGACAGTAAGATACATATTAGGGATGTGTTATGTCTGCTTTTCAGAGTGGACAGACTCAGTTCCCAAATTGCTTGTGGATCGGAATAGCAATTCCCAGTCAGATTGTGCACATCTCCATTTTTGCAATGGCTTTTCAGTGTGCAAAAAGTGTGCTTAAATCCCATACTTTACATAAAAGATGTATTAAAATATGTATCTCTCCACCACACCACCCCCAGTGAATGCACTGAAAAGGATTGAAAAATATGTATTTCATGTATACATGTGCACAAAATACATACAATGGGATGGAACAAGACAGAATGACACACAATGCATGCTTCTCACAGCTGTGTGGAAATGACTGTCAGACTGAAGGACCATTCATGGAAGAGTGTTAGTGGGCACCAGGAAGTTGCTCATTCTTTTCTTTTCCTACCAAGTCGTCCATTACCAAGGTCTCATTCCATCTCCAACACCTTTCTGCAGTCAGATTTACTTTGAGATTGTGAGCCCACCTGAGGAGGGAAGCAAATAAGGAAATAAACAATTAGGTGGGACACAGAAGAAATGTAGATTCATGAAGAATTAAAGGAAAACAAGGAAAGGAGCAGATCTGAACCACAGCCAGCTCCAATTAGAGCTGGTCAAGCTGTGCCTGCCAGGAGCCGTTCTCTGTTCAAAGGCTGATGGGAGGCTGAGCCAAGGATGCTCAAATGGCTCAAGTGAGCCTACATTCTAAGATGGGGAGACTAAGGAGAACCGGTACCCGACAATGCAATTATGACTCATGATTTTGCCAACTTGGTGTGTGCGTGCGTGTTTGTGTTGCTTCTGTTTATTTACCCTGAGACAATGAAATATATGACAACAGGACACAACACACACACACACACACACACAAAACCAGCAACTCTCTTCCTTCTACAAGAGTAGTCTGGTTCTGATGGCATATTCCTAATGCATATTTTTTATTTTTTTAAAAAAATACAGTGGAAAAACGGGAAAACCAAAGATGGATAAACTTGTATTGGAGGGCCATCTTTACTCCTGTGCCAGAGTGGGTAGAAAGAAGGGTCAGGAGAGGTGATACATGGATTTTCTGTGGGATGTAATCCACTGGGAGCAGTCAAGTACAACATTACCTGTTTTGCTAGAGCGGTCATGCAGAAGATGTTGGTCCAGTCAGTTTAACTTCCTGTTACTTTGCAACCATCTTTCTGCTACGTAAGAAGGGGAATGCACTCTGCTGTATAAAGAAACTTGCTAATGCGAGTTAGGAGGGGTATTAATAATCAATATATCCTCTCCTGCCAGCCTCAACATTCCCACATTTTCCCCATGCACAGATCACCACTCAGTAAACTGTGGGTAGGTGGGCTAATGCGCATACATGCTTCTACCTCTGCACACCCAATTTTCACCTCAAAAGCTGCAGCTGCAGATTTAGAAACTAGCTACACTGGCATATACAATAGGACAGAAGGTTGCATCACACACAGAGAGAGAGAATTCCCCTGCTTAAGCTTATTCAGGGGCCCTATGTGTTCCTGTTATAGTACAGAGCTGTGATATTTATGTTCTTCACAAGCTCTCAGTGCTGTGAAATTGGACATGTAGGCTGCTCACTGAGATCCGGTGCTTGTTAACATTTCACTTTCTTTCTTGAGGCATTTTCCCTAATAGTATCTTACCTCCACCTCCACATGCTCACTTTCCCAGCATCTTTTCTTGTCAGGAAGACCTGGCAAGCTGCATTCTGCCTTTTCTTTTCTTTTTCCTGAGTACTCCAAGTTCTTCTAATTAAGTTCAATTCAGGTTGTCTGATTTGAGGAGCCTTTATGTGGAATACTTAACCTGTGAATAATATGCAGAGAGGGAAGCAGTTCTCTGGAATGCTAATTGAACATCCACACAAAACTCTGTGGGTAATAAAACAGCCAATTGTATCAAAAAGCCTTAAAGTTATGTACAAGTAAGGAGCAGGATCTACAAAAACTGCCAGAGGAATTTAAAAATGGGAATCAATGGATATGATTAGCTTTTTGCTTTTACTTTTGAGACATCTATAAAAAAAAATAGCCAGGAGTTCTGTGGTTGGATGTGGCCCTCCAGATCTTTCTATCAGGCCCTCAATAGTGTCCAATTCCCTGGCCACACCCTTCTTTCCCCAGGCCACACTTCTTGCCAGCCCTGCTCCACACTCTACCCGTGTGCTTTTGCCTGGCTGAAATGTGTCCTGCTGTGATCATGCCTCCTGGATGGAGAAAACCATGTGTATGTGTGTGTGTAAACCTCTGGCTTATGAGTGGCCTACCGTGCAAAGGTAATGTTCACATTGATTGCTCCACCCACTTTTGCCACTGGCCCCACCCACTGCTTGCATGCAGTTCAGTGGCATATCATGGAGTGCCAGGACCCGGGGCAAGGCAAATATTGCTTTCCCCTAGTGAGTATTGCACCCCCTAACCAGCACTTCCATGTGACCTCTGATGCTGCTGCTGGACAGAACTGTGGAGCAGTGGTGGGACATGCGTGTGCACCTCCTTGGACTGGGGCGCCACTGCCATGAGTCTCGCCACCCCCCACCCCCCGCTAGTGGGGAATGCTGCATGGCCAAGGGATGCAAAGGCCAGTCCTATCCCAGCTCCTGCTCAGCATGCTGCTCAGGTGAGTCGGGCAGCAGGATGGTGAGTGCCTCTGGTTGGGGCAGCTGCAGAGGCGCACCCCTAAGAAATTTTGTGCCCGGGGCAATTGCTCCAGTAGCACTCTCATGCTATGCCATTGATGCAGTCTCCAGAGAGGAGGCAATGCTCAGGCTGAATTAGGTTCCTCACCTTTACCCTGAACCATTTGCCAGGCTGCAGCAAGTGGGAAAGGATGCTGAGAAGCCAGCCCAGAACAGTTCACCATAAAAATAAAATCTGACTGTCTAGTCAACTAACATAGGCCTACGCTTTATACAAAAATATGATCTCTATTTTCTGCCTGCATTTCATGAACAGCAGGACTGTGAGATCACTGCCAAGGCTTCTTCTTTCTCCATTCACACATGCCAAAGAAACTTGAGATAATGTATCTCTTGGCTCCCTCCTACTGATTTTGCTCGTTGCTGCATCCATGAACACTTCAAAAAGGCATCTCATACTTTAAAAGGTCAGTCTCTCACATTTAGGTCCTTGAAAAGGTGCTAACTTTGAGAGGAATGGGATTTCTTAAGTGTAAATGTGATGTAGTGTTTCATTTTGTTATAATAACACCCTGGGTGCAATGTGTATATTTTCTGGCCTCTGCTTGAAGGGGGAAGAAAAGATTGCAGCACTCTTTTGCATAAGGGTTGATGGGGGCTTATTTTAACAGCAGAACAAAATGACAATGATTCTAGATTCAGGTAGATAGCCGTGTTGGTCTGACGCAGTCAAAATAAATAAAAATAAATAAAAAATTGTCCAGCAGCACCTTAGAGACCAACTACCGTAAGTTTGTTCTGGGTATAAGCTTTCGTGTGCATCTGAAGTATCTGAAGAAGTGTGCATGCACATGAAAACTTATACCCAGAACAAACTTAGTTGGTCTCTAAGGTGCTACTGGACAATTTTTTATTTTTTTTAAAATGACAATGAGATGTTGATCCTAGTCTGCTTCTCAGAAGCACCTAGAATAGTCCTACAGACTGACCAGCTGACAGACAGACAGAAAAATGATAGATGATAGATAGATAGATAGATGATAGATAGATAGATAGATAGATAGATAGATAGATAGATAGATAGATGATAGAGATGATAGATAGATAGATAGATAGATAGATAGATAGATAGATAGATAGATGATAGATAGATAGATGATAGATATAGATAGATAGAGATCTTCTTTGGCCATTACTTGTAGCTGAGTAAGATTGTCTTCCGTGAACATTATCTTAACAGTGAGTTCATAAGTGACTGTGGAGGCCAATTCTGGATCCACATGTCCTTCCACAGTGAGGACATTGGTTTCTGGGCGGGAGTTGATCACGGTGAGGGTTTGCCAAGTGTGCCTTCCTTTTAGCACATTTCTCCCCTTCGTCCTGAGTTTGAGTATCTTCAAAGGCCATGACACCTTTGGTAAAAGCTGTTCTCCAACTGGAGCGCTTACAAGCAAGTGTTTCCCAATTGTCAATGTTTATATTACATTTTTTAAGATTTGCATAGATAGATGATAGATAGATGATAGATAGATAGATAGAGATGATAGAGATAGAGATAGAGATAGAGATAGAGATAGAGATAGAGAGAGAGAGAGAGAGAGAGAGAGAGAGAGAGATAAGGTAAAGGTAAAGATAAAGGTAAAGGTACCCCTGCCCGTACGGGCCAGTCATGTCCGACTCTGGGGTTGCGTGCTCATCTCGCTTAAGAGGCTGGGGGCCAGCGCTGTCCGGAGACACTTCCGGGTCACGTGGCCAGCGTGACGAAGCTGCTCTGGCGAGCCAGCACCAGCGCAGCACACGGAAACGCCGTTTACCTTTCCACTATAAAGCGGTACCTATTTATCTACTTGCACTTAAGGGTGCTTTCGAACTGCTAGGTGGGCAGCAGCTGGGACCGAATGACAGGAACTCACCCCGCCACGGGGATTCGAACCACCGACCATGCGATCAGCAAGTCCTAGGCACTGAGGTTTTACCCACAGCGCCACCCGCGTCCCTACGATAGATAGATAGATGATAGATAGATAGATGATAGATTTGAGGAACATAGGAGAGAAGAATATAGCATTGTCTACAATGATTGGCAGTGACTCTCCAGGGTTTCAGGCAGGGGACATTCACAGTCCTACCTGAAGATGCTAGTGAGTAGATGACCTACCACTGCAGCATCACCTTCTCCCATATGGACTGTCCAGGTCACTACAGTCTGTAAATGGGGCCCTCCTGACTGTGCCAAAACTTACAGAAGTTCATCTGGTGAGGTGGAGAATGACCTCCTTTGTGATGCCTATTGTGTGGGATGCTCTTCCCGTTGGTATCAAGCAGGAACCCATAGCCGTCAATAAGGCTTTCACTCACACCCTTAGTCTCTGGGTGTTGGTGTTGACTTTTATGGACTATTGGGTTGCTGTTGTTGTTAATAATGTGAGCCACTGTGCTGTTGTATTTGTAAATGAAAAGAGGCATAGAAATATTTTAAATAGATGAATAAAACACACCTGCCTAGTGCTACTTCTCTCAGTTTGTGAGGAATGGGGTGCTTCTGCTGTGCCCAGATGAGGGTGAGAAATGTTAGCACTGGCAAGTGCCTGCCAACCACTTGGCATATCAGCCAACAAACCCTGGTGTCTCCAGAAAAGGACTCCCTTTTGGAATCCCTTGAGGGCTGTTGCAGGCACTGCAACAGGTGGCCCAACTGTCTAACTGGCCCAACTGTATAAGGCAACTGTATAAAACAATTGAACAATTTGTTTTCCTATTTTATCATGAGCACAGAGTTCTTATATTGCTATACATTATTGTTTAATTCATTACTGTTTATGTTATTTTCCCATTTGTATTTTTGGCTGCGCTATTCAATTAAACTTAAGCACTTAGCATAGTCTTTTTCATTAGTTATTTGACGTAAATATTGTTTCACATGTTTACAAATTCATAATTTTTTACCCTTGTTCATCTTTCTGATAGGCACTTAGTTTAGCTAATATAATAAGGTCCTTCGTTAATATAATCAAATCCTTAATCTTAGTCAACCAGACTTTTCTTTAGGTGTTAGATTAGATTTCCAAAACTCTGCAAATGTAATTCTTACAGCTGTTAATAAGTACACAGTAGGTTCAAGAGCATTTACAGGTTTTAATGTTTCACAGAGTTTAGCAAACACAATTTCAGATCTGGTTTTAATTTAAATATCTCATTTACAACATTTAGAATCATTTGCCAGTATTTTGGGGGGTGGGGGTGGGCTCTGCTGCATAACCATCACAGATGATGAAAATTCAAAGAAGTTAAAATGTTGTAGGGATGGGGATGGGGAGTCTGCAGTGCCAGAAGTTGTCACACTACAACTCCCATCAGTCCTGGTGAGCATGATCAATGCTTAAGGAAGATGGGAGTTGTAGTTCAGAAACATATGGAGGGCCACAGGTTCTCTAACCCTGCTATAGATCAACTGCACTCTTGAATTTTTATTGCAAAATACTATCTGCAGTTACTAAAGTGTCTAAAATAATAAGTAATTATTTTTTTAAAAAAGATCAGTCAGGATTTCTGCTTGAGTGTACAGCATCTAACTTTTGAAAGTCACTAAGTATGTCAAGAGGACTGTTTATCAAAGCACTCAGGAATGAAAATCTTTCCTTAAAATAAAAAATCATATACATTTACCAAAGAGCTCCTTCTGTTCTACAAATATACTCCTTCAGGTGGTATAGGAAGGTCACTAAAGGGTCAAGCACTCCAAAAGCAAGCCTTATGGACTCAAACATGGTGACATGAAATGAGAGAGATAATAGCAGACCAACCGCTGTGGTGGGGTAACCCCTTTTCTTCTCTACACAATGTGTTTTCTCTGGGAATTGCTTGTTGAGTTGTGTTGAATGGAGGAATTATCTGACATCTTTAGTGGAACTTTTGGCAGACCAAGGTTCAAAGGGGAGCTTGGCTCATTTTAAAATCTCAGCCAAGATGACAGGTTTGCGATTATTTTTGAAACCTCGCTGAAATCCATAAGGTTGCAACCTAAATATGACTTTTGCTGATTACGAGACAGCTATCCAATTTCCTTCCAACCAAGGCTAAACTTTACAGGCTAGAAGAGGGCACTTAGCTTTTGGTATGCAGCTGCTGACAGAGTCAGCCCAAGGTATTTGGCTGCCTAAGATGGAACAGCAAATTGCCTGCAGCAGGTAAGTCTACAGTGCCTCTCCTTTTGAGTAAACATCCATACACAGAGTATGATTTGGTAAGAGGGATGGATGAATCTGGCAATTTTACTTTCTCTGTTTCTCATTTTTCCCATCTTAAGTTATTTATTTATTTATTATTTATAAAATTCAGATTTCCACATTTTCACACCAGTAAAAAAACAAAACCAACCCACATGAAAGTTCATCAGCCTTTTCCCTTCAAACCTCTCCTAGCGGCTTAGAAAAAAAAAGGGGGGGAGGAAAATACCAGCAGGAACTCGCAAGACATTGTCGTCTTGCGAAGCAAGCCCATAGGAAATTCGTTTTGCGAAGCACCTCCAAAACGGAAAACTCTTTCGTCAAGCGAGTTTTCCATCTTGCAAGGCATTCGTCTTGCAGGGCACCACTGTACACATTTTTTGCAGAGCAATTTTTCCTAATATTTTTGGGCTGTTCCCTTCAATAATATATTTACCCAAGTAAAGTGTTGTTGTACACCTTACTTGACTGGGAAACAAAATTGCAAATTGCAAATTCCAAAAGGCTAAACTAAAAGGTCCTGAGTGTGCAAACTTTCCTCATAGGGGAGTCAATTTATCCCCATGATCATTCTGGTTGCCCATCTCTGGACTTTTTCCAACTCTACAATACCTTTTTGAGATGAAGTGACCAGAAGTATCCACAATCATCTTCTTTGGTGATCACTCGTAGCCGAGTAAGATTGTCTTCCATAAACATGTGGTCACCCTATAGAGTTATCTAATGGCATTATGGTATTGGCAGTTTTATTTTCCTAACAATGGAAACTTTCCTTTTTGCAGTAGCAAAAGTAGAGATGCAACAGCCAGTCACATCTCTCTTCAAAATGCTTTGCTATATTCACCAAGGTTAGATCTAGACACATCAAATAAGCGATTCAGCTAAATGAATTGAAAACTTCATACAGGGAAATCCCATTGGCGAAAAACAGGACTTCACAGCACCATCTGGTGTCACAGAGTTATAACACATATGAAGCGCTTTATCTTTATGGATGTAGCTGAGCCCCAAGACTCAGAGTATTGTTTCTACTGCTTCTTCCCAAACTCTTCTGATGCTAAGAGTAAACAATGGGTAGACTTTAGAAATGAAACCCCTTTCCAAGGCAACAGAAGTGCAGCCTGGTCTCATGTTTCACTAGTTAAAATGCAACATGTTCAACAGACATTCTTGGATACTGCTTTCTAAAATTGTATTTTATCACTGCCATTTTTAATAGGATTGATGGAATGTTAAGCTGCTTTTAGGATTATTTTAACTCTGTTGTTTATCATGTTTGTATCATTTGTCGTATGTGTTTACTTCTTTGGTGTTAGTATATGTTGTCATTGTTTCAACAGATAAGCAGGAGATAAGTGCCTGGAATAAACAAACAAACACATGCCTTTGATTGGCATAATTAGCAAGCAAATTGCATAAATATTCCAATTAGGCTGGGCAGCCTCAGGGCACTGAGATACAGTGGTACCTTGGGTTAAGAACTTAATTTGTTCTGGAGGTCCGTTCTTAACCTGAAACTGTTCTTAACCTGAAGTACCACTTTAGCTAATGGGGCCTCCTGCTGCCACCATGCCACCACCACACAATTTCTGTTCTCATCCTGAAGCAAAGTTCTTAACCTGAGGTACTATTTCTGGGTTAGCAGAGTCTGTAACCTGAAGTGTCTGTAACCTGAAGCGTCTGTAACCCAAGGTACCACTGTATGCCAACTATATTGATGGGGGCATCCTGTGGCACCTGAGATCCTGAACCCAAAGCAGGCTAAAATGAAGAAAGGGACATCAAAGTATCTCCAGCTTCAAGGTCTCCCTGGCAGGATAGATGTAAACTTGTAACAAGAAACAAGAGCATGATGATGAACTGTGGCAAGGCAGCTGACTCCATCAGATTCCCCTAACTGTAGAAGCAGTTGAGAGTCCTTAGATGGGACTATTAGCCCAAAAGCAACTTGTGGTATTATTCTTAGTATATAAAGCCCTAAATGGCTGGGACCAGGTTCCCGTATACACTGCCATGTCCCTTATACATTGACCACATATCTATGAGCATCTGGAGAAGTCCTCCTGACTATTATCTCATATTAATTTAGTTTCTCTGCAAACCAAGGCTTTTATTATATATCTTCATTATACACGTTTAGGCGCCAAGTGAAAATGTTCCAGGCCTTTGGCTGATTCACATCTTAAATGTGATTCACATCTTTAAAAAGATTCACATCTTTCAAATGTGTTTGTGGGAGGGGGTGGCACAGGGGGGTTTATTGGTTTGTGGTTTTTGTTCTTCCATTTACTGTGCATTTTGTGTGTTTATATTTTTAATGTTGTGAACCACCCTGCGATCTACGGATGAAGGGCAGTATACACATTTAATTAATAAATAAATAAATTTAGTGTGAGTACTCTGGAAAGCTATTCCAATGGAAGTCAGACAAGTACCTATGAGCCTGGTATTTCATCACCTATTGGGGGGAAAAGGTATGCTTTGCCAAGCATTTTTAGAGATTTAATTTGCTAGTGGTGCAGTAATAAAACTGCTACCACATTTGCAAAGTTAAGCAGGGTTCAGTATGGTCTCAGATTGGATGAGGGACCTGGTATTGAGATTACTGCATTGCAAGGGGTTGGACTAGATGGCAGTGAGGGTCCCTTCCAACTCTACCATTCTCTGATTCTCTGATTCTACATCGGTCATTTATTCTGTATTCTATGACTATATTTTTATGATGTTTTAATGGTTTTATTATACACCACCACATTTCTTTAAACAAATTGGCAGTTTATAAATGCTCTTCATAAATAAATAAATGGCTGAGGTGAGACTTGAACAAAAGACTTCACAACTCACTACTCATACAATTAGGCACTACATTATATTGGCTCTTAGAATAATAAAATTAAAAGGACATAAGTTGTTTGTTTTTAAGAAGTAAATAAAGATGTGCCTCTTTCCAAGTCGGTTATTATAACAAAATGTAATTATGGAACTGGAAGGATTGAAAAAATGATTAAAAGAGGGAATGTTTAATTAATTCTCATTAATTACTCAATGTTTGCACAGTACTCTTTTTTAAAAAATAGCCTAAGCTCTTCATTAGAAAGCACCAGCATAAATGATGAGCAAGCATGAAGGTGCAATATAAAAACCTAAGTGATTTAGAAGAGAGACTTGTTTCATTATTTTTTCTCTTGACAGGGAATAATGTATTGGAAAGATGCTGATGGGTGAGTTGGAGCAACACTCTGAATGGTATGTGGGTGATAGGGATCAGGCAATAAAAAAACAACAACCTAGATGCTGTTTTTTTTAAAAAAAATTAAAGATACTTTCACAGGATGTGTGTGTGCATGTGTGTGCATGCTCGCATTTACTATCTCGGCAACCCAGTCTCCCACCTCTATCCTCCTAGCAGGGCATATATCAAGAAAAAAGACATGAGGTGAATTTCTCACCTCTCCAGCAGTCTTGTCCATACCCTCAGGTTGCATAAACTGAAAGGTACCCAAGGGAAATTATTCACACACACACATTCTCCACAAAAGCAATCAAAATATAGTAGGACAATAACAATATGTAACAAAAAGTATAGCATGCAAAAACCAATCCAACAATTAACAATTCATTTTTAAAACATCAAAATTAAAGTGAGCATAAAGTTCATCATTAAGGAAATCAGCCCTAGTGCTCACTAGAAGCTGAAGTCCTGAAGCTGAGGCTCCAATACTTTAGCCACCTTATGAGAAGAGAAGATGTTGGGAAAGATTGAGGGCACAAGGAGAAGGGGACGACAGAGGATGAGATGGTTGGACAGTGTTCTCGAAGCTACTAACATGAGTTTGACCAAACTGCGGGAGGCAGTGGAAGACAGGAGTGCCTAGTCCATGGGGTCACGAAGAGTCGGACATGACTAAATGACTAAACAACAACAAAAAGTTCATCATTAGAGAAAATGAAAAAAAATGTGATAAGTTGACATTCAAATGTAGCCCCAAAGCTGATGACATTGGTATCCCCCTTTTATGCCAGAAAGTCCCCACAGAACAAGATCTTTTCCCCCTCACCGTCCTTCTGGAAGCAGATCCCCTGTAAGGCTATCAAACAGAGTTCTACTTATTACTGGAACTAATTCTGTAATAACTATGGCACACAAGTTGGAGCAAATACAATTATAATCACATAATGTCTTCTAAATTGGCCACACAGGGTGCCCAAAGAATCTACAGTGTCCTACATTGTTTCTCAGTGGCAAAAAGTTCCAGGTTCAATCCCTGGTGTCTCCAGGTAGGCCTTTCTCAGACCACTGCCTGAAACCCACTGTCAGTCAGTGTAAATAATACTGAGCTAGAAGGACCAATGGTTCGACACAGTATGTGCTGGTCCCGGGGGTAAGGTACCGTGAGTGTAGCAGAGTCCACACGAAGCGGGGCGAGGTCCAATGCAGAGAGACGGGCGGGGAACAGGAACGCTGGAACAGAAGGCTGAGCAGGTAACAGGAACACCGGATAGTCGGGAACAGGAGGCCGAGCAGGGAACAGGAGTACTGGATAGTCAGGAACAGGAAGCCGAGCAGGGAACAGGAGTACCGGTTAGTCAGGAACAGGAGGCCGAGCAGGGATCAGGATCACAGGAAGGTCCGAAGCCAACAACGACGTTGCTCCCGCAACCTGGGGCCGGGATGAGTGGGCTTTTATCCTCTTCTAAGGTCAGGGGCGGTCCCGACCCCCAGGAGCCCCGCCTACTCTGGCCTTAAGGCGAGCACTCCTCCTGGGGGCAACTAGTTCCCTTCGCCTCTCTGCCCTGAGCCTCTGCAGATCAGGAGAGGCCGAAGGGTTACTGGGCCCTGGAGGAGGCTCACCTGTGGCCACTGAGTCATCAGGCCCCTCTGGGGCCAGGAGGACTTCACCTGGGGCCAGCTCCTGCTGCACTGCCACAGGTGCAGGCTCTTCAGCCTCTAGGCCTTGCCCCAGTTCAGCCGGCCCTGGAGGCGGGGACTCCTGTGCAGGCTGGGATTCCTCTGTTTCATCCTCCGAATCGGAATCCCAGGCCATCACACAGTATTAGGCAGCTTCTTAGGTTCCTGTTGAATGTATTGTAGCATGTCTCTCTCACCACTCAGAAAAGCCCCACAGAATGACATTCTACAGATGTGGTGGTTGTGGAGAAGGAAGTTTCTTTGCTGTCACCACTGCTGCAGTGTAGGCTCCAACATTTTCCATCTTTGGTCTTCTAGCTGGAGAAGGAGAAGATAGGAAATGAGTAGAACAGGTTGTTTGGGTGGAATCATGTCAATAGCCTGACTCATCTCTCCATTACAAAGACCAGCCATGACGCTGACAGCTGGAACACCAAGGGACATCAGGAAGCCATCCAGATCCTTCACAGGTAGATCCTTCTAATAGGTCCTCCACCCCTGTGGAGACTCAAGGCTGTCACTAATAAACCTCGCCAATAGTGATCTGCTCATAACAAGGGAACAGGCTCCTATATATTCCCTCTGTCCAGAGCAGAAAACCATGTGTTGGGTCAGATATGTGCATCTATAATCTGGTTGGCTTAAATAGCCATAGGGAAAATACCCAGAGGAGGCCACATCAAAATCACTTACCATCTTTATGCAACAATTTGACAAGAGTCCTTTGGAGACGGTCCAGCAATATTTTGCTGAAGGTTGGGGGATGGGGGTGGGAATCTACAGGGCGACTAAAGGCAACTCTCTCCCTCTCTTTCCTTGATCAATGCCTTCCAGAAGCTCTCAAAGCGCATCTTCTTATTCCTTTTCCTTGAAAGGAAAAAAAGAGGTGAAAACAAATTGCACTCCTAGGCAAATGTTAGCTCTCACTTGTACAACAAGCTCTTCTCCCACCTGCAGCAAATCCCCTACCAAGTTGTTAACCCTCGGAGGAGCGAAATGTTGCAAAACCTTAAACCTAACAACACTCTTATGAAGCAGAGAGCACCTGGCATTGTGGAATCTGATCATATTTGTTACACTACTTAGGTTTTATAGCATGTACAATGACTGATTAAAAAAAATTAAAGCCCTCCACATAAAAACACTCTGTTCTCCAAATGTTTTTTTGGATTATAAGCTATTACCTGCATTAACCTGGGCTCTCACATGGAACTCTTTGCACCCAGGGAAGGAAAACCTGTGGCGATACCTGCCTTCACACTTAGGAATTGGGATCTGTGCAGCTTCAGAATAAACGATGGGTGCTCCTTTGGGTGCAAAACACATGCCGCTCTCATCACATATGAAGTCTTCATGAGTTGGTATGTGCCCACTCTGACAGGCAAGCCTGAGAACTATTTTTAGTTTTCAGAATCACATCCAAAACATAAGCAACTGCTGCATCACTCGGTGACAAATGCCTGGGCCAGATTTCCTCACTTCCATTTCCTCTTTCCAGTCGGGTGTGCCCAGCTGCCCCCCACAACCCACCCCCAATGTGGCAGGGATCGTGCTGAGGAGGGCTGCACCAGGGCTCTGATCCAGGGAAGCAGGTATCAAGTTAACCTGCCCTAATCTGGTCCTGAATACATTCAGGGGTGAGGCTAATGTTTAGCTTGGGTTCTTAAACCCCAGATATTGCATCACCTTCCCCCATTCCCTAACAAGACTGAAGGATGCCTTCCCAACCTGCCATGATCCACCACTCCACTCAGCAGTTGTTGAGCAGAGAGAGGGACTGGGCATCAGGCAAGCAAGAGGGTTTTTCAGCCCTGCCTGTGACTCCTTCCTCAGGGGCAAAACTTGGCTTTATTTCGACTAGGTCAAAGACTCAGTTTGAAACACACCCCTTGCACATTTGTACGCACACACACCTTTTGACCAGGTGGAATTGAGACACTGGTGTTGCAAGGAGAAGAATGGGGCGAGAAAAGCCTCTGCAGGGCCACTGGTTTGTGCATTTCATTGAGGGTGGGGTGGGCAGGAGCATCCCACACTGTCCATACAGGGCACGGCCAGTGGCTTGGTCCCACTTTCCCATCTTCAATGTTCTTTGTGTTCTTAGCTGCTTATACATTTGCATTGACTTCATACACAGATAGTGATGTATGGAAGTGAGAGCTGGACCATAAAGAAGGCTGATCGCCGAAGAATTGATGCATTTGAATTATGGTGCTGGAGGAGGCCCATGGACTGCAAGAAGATCAAACCAATCCATTCTTAAGGAAATCAGGCCTGAGTGCTCACTGGAAGGACAGATCGTGAAGCTGAGGCTCCAATACTTTGGCCACCTCATGAGAAGAGAAGACTCCCTGGAAAAGACCCTGATGCTGGGAAAGATTGAGGGCACAAGGAGAAGGAGATGACAGAGGATGAGATGGTTGGACAATGTTCTCGATGCTACCAGCATGAATTTGACCAAACTGCGGGAGGCAGTGGAAGACAGGAGTGCCTGGCGGTCATGGGGTCATGAAGAGTCGGACATGACTAAATGACTAAACAACAACATATACACAGATGTGTGTGTCCCTGATAGAAGCTCTGCCTGCAAACCATCTACTACCATTTATCAAAATAAATATTGAGCCAAATGGCTTTCCCAGTCATCCTTCTGGAAGAGCTTCTGCTGGAGCCAGCCTGCGACATCTCCTTCAGTGACACAGTTTCTTCCCTTCGTAACGTTTTTGGGCGTTTGTCTTTGAGTATAATTTGTGTAATGTTTCCATTAACAAACTCTAATTAAAACGTCTAATGAAAACCAGTCATTCACGTCTTCTTTTTTTTAAAGTGAGAACTGTGATTGAATTCCTGTGCTAAATGAACATTATGTCTTTTCATAGGGCTCCTTAATTGCTCTGCCTTTTATTATTTTTACAGATATATTAAACAAATTAAATTGAATGCGTAATTGTATTTAGCACGAGGAGTGAAAAGCTGTTTCAAAATATCCATTCTAATATAAAAGTGTTTTAATTAGAGATGAACTCATGATTTACTCCTTTGTTGAACTCCCATAAAGAGTGGGAACAACCCAATCAAAATGCGTCACTATGTAAATTCCTTTGAAAGCAATGGAATTCTACTTGTTGTGACTAACTTTAGTCCTTGCTTTATAGCTTGTGCTGGAAAGGGAGGGCATGCAAACCAATCCAGTTCTTTCTTTCTTTCTTTCTTTCTTTCTTTCTTTCTTTCTTTCTTTCTTTCTTTCTCAGCACTGCCACCAAGTGGATATATTGACCATCTGGCTGTCACCAATGAACTGACCTTTAATCTCTGAAATTTACTTCCTGGCCCAGTCAACTCTCTGCCCTGGTTAGTATAGTAAAGCAGTTAGGTGTAGGGTAAGTAACAAGATCTCAAAGTTAAACCAAAACAAATCTAGCTACTATTTATTCATTTATTTTAAGGAAACAATTTAAAACATTTTTTCATGGGTGGGGGGACTTGTTTCAAAACAGTTCGAACAGCTAATCATAAGAGCAAATCAGAATAATATAGGGAGATGCATCTGGCTAAACTTAGTCTAGACCGTTTCCCTATTCAAGCCAAATTTCTGTAAAGCATTTTCCAGTCTCCTGGTGTTCAGTTTCTGCAGTTCCTGGAGTCTGGATCTACTGCAGCCTCTAGCTTTTTTCTTTCAGCTCTTTTTCCTGCAACAGTGTTCTGACTAAAACCTCATCTGACTTATACATTTAAGGCAGTATCATACTATTTTAAACAGTCATGGCTTCCCCCAAATAATTCTGGGTGCTGTGGGTTATTAAAGGTTGTGGGAGTTATAAGGGAGCAGCTATTTCCATCACAAAGCGACAATTTTCAGAGTTGCCCAGGAAGGACTGCTAAACCACTCTGACAATAGTAGTTCTAGTGGTCTCATAACTACTCCCAGTACCAAAACAAACCACAGTTCCCATGATTATTTGGAGGGAAGCCAATCCCCCCCCCCAGCATCATTATTCAACATCTTAAAAGTTCCATATTGTTCAGTATCTTCCAAATGGTATGCAATAGCAGTTGACATTGAAAGCACCTGACGTATAGCAGCCAATAATGGATAATAATAATAATAATAATAATAATAATAATAATAATAATAATAATAATAATTTATTATTTATACCCCGCCCATCTGGCTGGGTTTCCCCAGCCACTCTGGGCGGCTTCCAAAAGAATATTAAAATACTATGATACATCAAACATTAAAAGCTTCCCTAAACAGGGCTGCCTTCAGATGTCTTCTAAAAGTCCTCATTTGCACACCAAACAACACAGTAGTACCTCGGGTCATAAACACCTCAGGTTACAAACACTTCACGTTACAGACTCCGCTAACCCGGAAGTAGTACCTCGGGTTAAGAACTTTACCTCAGGATGAGAACAGAAATCGCTTGGCAGCAGCGTGGCAGCAGCAGGAGGCCCCATTAGCTGAAGTGGTACCTCAGGTTAAGAATGGTTTCAGGTTAATAAAGGACGACTGGAACGAATTAAGTTCATAACCAGAGGTACCACTGTAGTATAAACTATGATACAGATGTGAGCATGCTGTGCGCTGGTGCATGTTGCTGAAATCCCAGTTGATTCACTCCTCCCTCTCTCATGCCACAGTACCAGGAACCAAGTCATGCCCTGGCTTAGCATTACATCAAGACATGGAGACAGGTTTTAGATGGTGATCTCATGATCCAGGCAGGTTTGTATGCAGGATTGCAGAATCTTAGGGCTGGATAGAAAATTCACCAACAAGAACTGCTCACCTTGCTTGCTTAACCATTTTTAAGAGCTAAAAGTCATTACCACCAATAGGGAAGATACCAAGTCAATTAGTGGGCCCCCTGAGAGATGGGGGTGACAATTTTCTTGCCCTTACCTACGCTATTGAGGAATAGTGTTTGTTCTCTCTATAATAAGATCTATGAGCATAAACACATGTGGCAAAACAGAGGTGGAGCTGTTTAGTTTGGATAAAAATCAGTGGCATGTGAAATGACTTTCTATTCACTTAATCTTCGCCAAATGAGCTTGTCATCTGGCTGTTTCTCTAACCTGTCCCAGCATTTTGCGCTACCAGGAAAATATTCCTCAAGCATAGGTATCAAGTTAATGAAAGGAAGAGGGGGGAGTGGAGCCTATTATTTTCCTTCTTCCTTTCTTTTTTTTTTAAAAAGCACAATCTGAGCTCTTGCGACAGAATGCAATGCAAACTGCCGTCATGACCCACCCCCTATGATGATAGAACTTGCAATTTGTTGACCCTTAGTGTCAAGGACTTGTCAATTTGAGGACTTGCCCTGGAGTCATGTGACCCGGGCAGCTCCTTAGACTTTTAGTTTCAGCTCTATCAGAAGGTCTTGGGGCTCCTTTGAATAAGCTCTTTCTGTTAAACTATTCATTCTTGGTGCTTGTCCTTGTACCCAGGAACGTTACAATATAAACACAAAGTAATAAGCAATGCAGTCTATATGGAGGATAGCAGGGGTTGGGAACCACCACATTCTCCTCTTGGCAATTTTCCAGGGACCACATTCGAATGGTGGGCAGGGCCGGAGAGAAACGTGGCAAAGCTGGAAATGTAAATTTTGCCTTCTACTGTAAGCTAGTTTCTGCACACACAAACACACACATATAGCCCTCAGTCCAGGCAAGAAAGAAGCATTATCAGAGTTCAAGAACCCATTTCAACCAGGCAAAAACTATTGGGATGGGAAGCATTGTCGGTGAGGGGTGTAGCTTGGGGAGAGTTCCAAGGGCCGGAGTTGGAAGACTGGAAGGTGGTATTTGGCCCCTAGATACATTATTCCCCATCTCTGTTTTAGGCCCTGGATGAGGTTAACTCTTTCTCTCCCTGTCACAGTCAAGACAAAAATCACCACTCTTGCAGCTACTTGCATTTCAAAGGAAGCCTCCATTGCTTCCAGTGGGAGCTTACCTTGAAATGCAAATAGCAACTTCAGAGGGGATTCTTGCCAGCATCACAGTGGGGAAGGGAAGAGCTAAACTCCCCATTCCCCATGGGTTCCAAGGCTGCTCAGTCTTCACCACAGATGCTTTTTATGTAATTAAAACATGCACAGTAATTGCATTGACATTAAGGCCGTCTGAAGCCCTGAATAGAGGAGTACTCCTGATAAGGGCCAAGGATACACTGCAATGTTTTGCTGTGAGTCTCTGTTTGGGTAAGCTGTAGATATGACCAAGAAACATTAAGGCAGAACATAGGACTGGGTGCTCCACAGCTGCAAAAAGCATGGTTTTTTATGTTCCAGCTTTGAGGATGGCCTCTCTTAGTTCAGATATTATCATTATCATTATTATATTTTATTTTATAACTCACCCTACATATAAAAATAAGAACTGCTATTTACCTAGAAAAAACAATAATTAAAAAACAATTAAATGTTGATAGAATTAAAACTATACACATATACCAAATCTATTGTTTAAAATTGTAGAGCTAGAAAAGACAAGTGCTCTGCAAGATGAACTATTGGCTCTGGGTTTAATAGCCATCAACATTGCTGGGCTACAAGGCCCTATCTGAACTATGTATTTTAAGCTATGTTATACCACTTCAAATAGTCATTGCTTCCCCCAGTGGCCTCTGGGAGCTGTAATTTGTTGAAGATGTTGGGAGTTGTTCAGAGAGCCCTCTTCACCCTACACAGCTGCAGTTCCCAGAGTTCCCTAAGAAAGAGGGGTTGGCTGTTAAACCACTTCAAGAACTGGCTTCTTAGAAACACAAACTTGATAGCTGTGTATGAGCAAGAGCTCAAAAAGAAATTGACCATTGTAGTATTGCTATGAGGGATGGGAGGAGTAAGCCCAGGAAACAGCTACTGTTGAAAAGCAATGTAGATTTGTACACATCATTTCGTGGTTTAAAAAAATAAATCTTACCCTCTTACTGAAAAAGAATTACAGTAGATCTCAACAGTGCCCAAGGTTTGGGGCGTTGTTTTTTTAGTCTTTTGAATGTCATTTCTGACCTCCAACTGAGTGCATAATTTGGCCTACTTAAAGCTTAGCATGAGAGAGAGAGAGAAAAATAAATAGCATTGTGAATATATTCCTCACCAGCTTGCTGTGTCCCTTTATGAGAAATTAAATCTTAAAACTTCTTTATTGTGGAATTAAAAAAAATAAAATCAATCCCATGCGGCATGTTTGTGCCTAACAGAGTTTTCCGGCCAAATCCAATTTTGTCTTGCTGGTGCTGGGTGGGTGGTAGGGAGGGAGGGTGTTAGGTTAAGTGAGTTTCCCTGACATAAATTGGAAAGAAGGAGCATTTTGTTTCCATCAGTTAATGTGGAACGAGACATCCGTGCACCGCCTGATGTTTTCTAATCCTGCCTGAAGTCTTGACAGAAGGTGCACAGTGCTCAGTACAGAAAGCTCGGCTTCCCCAAGGAAAGGAAAGAGGTAAATGAAAGGCAGTGTGAACAGATGAGGCGCTCGCTTGGGAGGTAAAAGGAAGGAACTGTCAAGGCCACCTACTCATCCATTAGTTTATAGAAGTTGCAGAATACAGGATATTTCTGGAAGGAGGCAGTAATGCTTCTGAATGCCAGTTGCTGGAAACTACAGGAGAGGAGAGGGTTCTTGGGCTCCAATCCTGCTTGAGGTTTTCACACAGGCCTCTGGGCCTCTGTGAGAACAGGATTCTGGAGTAGCCATGCCACTGCCCTCATCCAGCAGGCTTTTCTTTCCTTCTTATAGATGTAGGAAGGAAGGTCTCTGCTTTTGTGAGGCTCCCCCCACCCCCATTAACTTGGCCCAAAGACACAAGTGAAGTTCACTTTTCTATTCAGGATATTGTTAATACAGGAAATCATGGTGCCTGTTTAGAGTTGTCATGGAGAACCCTCCAGGTGTTGCGGTACTAAGCTGACTAAAGGTGGCATAATATAAGTTAGGATAGATCACATGAAGACAGAACATTCAGGAGAAAACTCAGTAGGTTTGGTCACCTACACTAGTGGCCAAAATTGTGGAAACATTTTTTTGGGAGGAAATGTATTTCCAAGGTTTGATGGCTCATAACACTTGATTGGCTCTCTAAACACTCATGCTCATTGGCTACATTCAGATGTAGGAGCCAGTGTGGTGTAGTGGTTAAGAGCAGTAGTCATGTAATCTGGGAAACCGGGTTCGCGTCTCCGCTCCTCCACATGCAGCTGCTGGGTGACCTTGGGCCAGTCACACTTCTGTGAAGTCTCTCAGCCCCACTCACCTCACAGAGTGTTTGTTGTGGGGGAGGAAGGGAAAGGAGAATGTTAGCCGCTTTGAGACTCCTGAAGGGGAGTGAAAGGCGGGATATCAAATCCAAACTCTTCTTCTTCTTCTTCTTCTTCTTCTAGGAAAGCTACTGCATATCAACCTAAACAAGTTGTGCTTCCTTTTTCTGGTTATTTGGCAATAACCTTTGATAGAATACAGATAATTGAAGCATTACATTCTTCATTAAATTATCTTTCCATTGATATATAATTTTATGGTATTATTCCAAAAGAAAGTGGTGTTATAACCCATCAGACCTCAGAAATACACTTTTCCCGAAAGGTTTCCACAATTTTGGCCACTAGTGTAGAGGAAAGATGGGGAACCTCAGTCTTCTTCTGGACGTTGTTGCTGTCCTCTTCAGACTATCACCATGACTGGAAGGTTTAAAGGTTTTTTTCAAATACTGCATCCCAGGGTAAGCCTACAGAAGACAAGTTAATAAGACATAACAGAGATCTACAGTACATGGATAGGTGTGAGCTAAGATATAGTTCCAGTGATTGACATGCAGTGATTGACATGCATTCTGCATTTGCAACAGGAACAGCTATTTGATGCGGTTGCCTCTGGACTAAGCAAGCAAACAGACACTCCTCTGTGGATACTGGGCATTCAAGGTCTGTCAACACTGGCACCCTTTTGCTTACATCCTTGTAGATGGAGGTAGAGTCAATGGAGCTAGCTCACTGTTCGATTTATCACCATATGCCTCCCCATAAGGGAATGGCTCCTTGCTGACAGGGGAAGGAGCCTGGCTTACTTCAATGGGCAGTGACTGTGCACTTGGGGTATCTGGTTACATGGAGGCCGTCAGAATATTCTCCGGGCAACCTGCTTCTTCCTTCCCCAGGATGCAGATCTCCACCTCCCAAGTCAACTAGGATCCTTTGCAAGATCGGACTCTTCCTGGTGTCTAGAATCCTCACACCGCAGTTAGAGTGTAGCTGGTTTAAAATGAAACCTATATGTGCTGTTTTGTGCCCCACTGAGAAATAGTAGGATGAAAAAATAATCTAACAGATAAAATAAAAATTTAGAAAAAGTTTGCAGACTATATATATATGTATATATATGTATATATATATGTGTGTGTGTGTCACGCTGACAAATTACCGTATTTTTTCGTGTATAGTAGTACCTCTGGTTACGAACTTAATTCATTCCGGAGGTCTGTTCTTAACCGGAAATCGTTCTTAACCTGAGGTACCACTTTAGCTAATGGGGTCTCCTGCTGCTGCCACACCGCCAGTGCACCTCATCCTGAGGTAAAGTTCTTAACCTGAGGTACTAATTCTGGGTTAGCAGAGTCTGTAACCTGAAGTGTTTGTAACCCAAGGTACCACTGTATAAGACAATATTTTTTCCTTAGAAATAATAGATAAAAATTGCAGGTCATCTTATACTACACGCATAGCAGATGGGGTACAGGCGATTGGTGGCAGCAGCCAGGAGGTGATTGGCAGCAGTGATTGGGCATGTGATTGGTTGCTGCAGCTGACGATTGGCTGTGGCTGCGGCAATTGGGTGGGCTATTTACGGCAGCAGCGAGGAATGCGTGCAATCGGCTGTGGTTGTGTTGAGTGTGCAGGTAGGCTTTTGGCTGCGAGCGTGCAGATGATGGCTGGCCATGGCAATGCATGCAATTTGCATTGGCAGTCAGGCTGTAGAGCGATTGGTGGCAGTGCCCCCCCATTAAAGCTCAAGAACCCTGGGCAATCTCCCCCCCCCCAATTTTTTGGTTGCGGTCCAAAATAACAGGGGTTGTCTTAAACATGGGGGCGTGTTATACACGAAAAAATATGGGATAGCCCACATAGTATAACTGGAGAGTGGCTTATGAAATAAAATATAATCAGTCAGTAAGAGTGTATTGAGGGGACGGGTAGGAATAAAGACTGGCGCTATTCAGGGAAAGAAGCCCCAAATATGATTTTCACCAGTTTCCCCACTTATAGTAGACACAGCCAATATATTCTGCTATAGAGGCAGTATTCCTCTAGGAGTGCCTTGCATGTTCTGAATGGATAGGCATGATATAAATCCCACAAATAAATAATAAACAATCCATGCACAGTGATGCCATTGGGGTCGTAAAGTTTTCCTGATAGCATCTTATTGCTGGTGCAAGTTCTCTTTGCTTCCCACCACATGCTCTCTGGAGCAACATTACATCCTAGCAAATCATCGCCATGTTGCAGGGAAAATGGTCCCCATGTTGCTTTTGAGCTTTCTGCTCTTGTTGTCCTTTGCCTTTTATGTTTCAACATTTGTTTGGATTAACTTTGTTATTGGCAGCTGAGATGCAACTCGAAACCATTTCCTCTTTCCATGAGCAATAATCAACTCTGCATTATCCGCACAAATGGCTATTATTTAGGGGATGGAGGAAATGGAAAGGAAAGGATGGAGAAGCCTGTGTGCTGCGCTCTCTGATTCTCGTTTTTCAGTTCTCCACATCTCCACATCAGTTTGATTTTTTTAAAAAAAATAATATCCTCATGAGGATTCATCAACATCGTGTGAATTTCTCCCAATATACTCATTTCATGCAATTTTGTGGTGTTACGGTTAGAGAGTTGGACTTTGACCTTGGAGACCAGGATTTAAATCCCCTCACAGCCATGAAGTTCACTGTTGTGATTGTCAGTTGCTTCAATCTGTTTTCAATGCTGTATTTTTACATTGTTGTAACCCACCTAGGGACCTTAGGGTGAAGAAATTATTGTTAATAAATTATTGGCAAAATCAAATTTTCTTCCTTTTATTTTCTTGTTTTGCTGCTACATTTCAAAACCATTGGGGGGGGTCAGTAGAGTATGAAACCTATCAATAATGGAAAAATTCTAGGGTCACTGGCTGATTACTATTAGAGGAAGGGCGGTGAATATTATAATTTATTATAAATTTTATAAATGCTATTGAGATTCTTTTAAGTTCACTTCCATGGCTTAAAAAGATTTGCAGTGATCCTATAATATCACGCTTTCATTATATGTGGGATAAGATTAAGAAAATTTAAGTCTGCATTATCTCCAATGATATTAGCGATTTTAACATAAGAAGAAACCTCCTGGATAAGTAGGTTCCACATCCTCTTCCATCCTACATTGGCCAATGAGATGCTTCTGGGAAGCCCCAAAGCAGACCTTGAAGTCTCTGAACCTGGGGGTTTCATATACACAGCCTATTATTATTATGATTACCCACCCTTCACCAGCAGGGCAGGTCCCAGGGAAGGGCCCAGGGCAGGTTACAACAAGCTGCTATTCAAAATTAAAACAGTTAAAATAGATTAGATCAGGTATCAAAGGTAAAAAGGTGCATCTTCAGTTTTTGCCTAAGGCTGTATAGTGAAGTCGCCAAGCAAAGCTCTGTGGGGAGGGAATTTCACAGCTGACTATGACTATCAATCATTGATGAACTTATCAACGCTTGTGGTGAGTCTGTCACCACTTCTTGAGGCAGCATCTTCCACAAATTAATTCTCTGTTCAGTGAAGAAGTATTTTATTTTGCTTGTCCTGAATCTACTTAAATCAATGTCATTGGAAGACCCAAATTCTAGTATTGTGAGAGAGAAGGCAGTGAAATCTTTCTTTCTTCACATCACATACACAAATCTATAAAACTTCTCGTGTCCAGCATTATAATACTGGCAGCTTTATTCCTCATCCCTTTCCTAATAACCAAGACCATGGAAATGGCTTCTTCTCTTTTTTACATCTCCCACATACTGATTTGCTACCCTGTCTCCATCGCACTATCTGCCCCAACCCCAAGATATTATTATCATTTATTGTTATGATTTATTAAATGTGTGTGCCCGTCATCTGAAGATCACAGAGTGGTTCAAAACATAAAAATACAAAATGAGAATATAAAATGCATAATAAAGCAAACACACAAACACACTAAACCCCCCTCCCACAAACACATTTAAATGGCCATGGAGTGTTAATCAGCCTAAGATTATAGAGAAACGTTTTCTCCTGGTGCCTAAAGATGTATAATGAAGGTACCAGGTGAGCGTCCCTGGTCACCAGCAAATCAGATTCAGTCAGCATGTATGTCAGGTTTGCAGAGCTTTCATCCGAACATGAAATGTTCTTAAATGGTGGCTATGTTTATTGAAAAGGTTAGGCATGGGTTGAATGCCATTAAATTGTTTTTGAAAGACTGCTGCTTACTCAAGTATAAAGAATGTGTGCAAATTGTGAAGGACCATAGCTTCGTGGCAGAGCAACCATTTTGCATGCAGAAGATCGCAGGTTCAGTCCCCAGCTTTCTCTAAGTACGGCCAGGAGAGAACCCAACTTGAAACCCTGTAGAACCCCTGCCAATCAGTGCAGACAATACTGAACTAGATGGACCAGTAGTCAACTCAGGGTAAAGCAGCATCCTAAATGAGAGGAATTTAATCCCTGATATATCAGTATTTCCTGATGAGTCACAGGTTGGGTTAGGAAAAAGCAGGTAGAAAGACATGTGACATTTTCCAAGGGGGAAAACGCATGTAAAGTGGTACAACGAAGGGTCTCCTTTCTCAATATTGTGATGTTGTTTTGAAAGCTGACATTCCTCTTGAATCTTTAATAGGCTATGCAAAAAGATGTAAATTGTAATATTACAAAAGATGTGGGGGAGTATGCACTTATGCAGGAAACCAGACATTCTGTAGCAAGTGATTTAAGGAGAAAACTCTGAAACATATTGTCTAAGTTTGAGGATCATTCAGATTTAGATGCTTTCAAAGCACTCTTCTCTCTCTCTGCTTCAGAAATGTTCAGTTCTGGATTGTTTTACTGATTTTTAATATGCTGTAAACCACTGAGATTTTTCTTTAAAATATAAAGCAGTATAGAAATGGGATGCAGGTGGTGCTGTGGGTTAAACCACAGAGCCTAGGGCTTGCTGATCAGAAGGTCGGCGTTCAAATCCCAGTGACGGGGTGAGCTCCCGTTGCTCGTGTTACGATATTGAAGCAATGCAGCTGCGAGCTGCTGGTAGCTTGAAAACATCACATGATGGAATGTTGGGACTGTTCCGTGGGAAACAGAGGGACAGTCAATTCACAGTGCAGAGGGCACCGGAATTAGCTCAGAGTGTAATATGAGCTGTACAAGAAGTACAGGAGGAGTTTGTCTCTCGACTGCTGGAGTTTGAAGAGAGCAGTCATGTTTTTTGTAATGCTGCAAAGACAAAGACATGTCTATCTCTTTCCCCTGCCAGGGGGGGGCAGGAAAGAGGGGGGTGTTCTTCTCACACTGAGAAGGATCGCCTATCGCGACCTCTGCTTGGATCTTGCTGGGGAATGCAGACAGGGAGGTCAACAGGAGATCAAGCCGGGTGCCTGGGAGAGTTGCCAGTTTCTCCTGATATGGGCTTGATTCCCGACAGCTCGGTCCCTGCTCCTGCCAACCTAGCAGTTCGAAAGCACGAAGTGCAAGTAGATAAATAGATACCATTCTGGCAGAAAGGTAAACAGCGTTTCCATGCACTGCTCTGGTTTGCCAGAAGCGGCTTAGTCATGCTGGCCACATGACCCAGAAGCTGTACACCAGCTCCCTCGGCCAGTAAGGCGAGATGAGCACTACAACCCCAGAGTCGTCCACAACTGGACCTAACGGTTAGGGGTCCCTTTACCTTTACCTATAGAAATGAAAATAATAAAAAAATAAATAAACAAGGGACAGTCCCCATCCCACCCAAGCAGAGAAAACTTACAAAAGTATAATTTTATTTTGCAATACAATGGTACCTTGGTTTACGAACTTAATCAGTTCCGGAACTCTGTTCTTAAACCGAAGCTGTTCTTAAACCGAGGTGCGCTTTCCCTAATGAGGCCTCCTGCCACCAATGCCCTTCCACCATTTGGCTTACGTTCTTAGAATGAGGTAAAGTTCGCAAACCAGGACACTACTTCCGGTTTTGCGGAGTTTGTAAACCGAATAGTTCCTAAACAGGGCTGTTCTTAATTGCAATTAATAAAGGCATAAGCCAAAAGAATATGGACAAATATGTACATATAACTAAGTTTAGATGTTGCTACTAACATGGCGGGGTGGGGTGTCAGATGCTTCCCACATGAGTGGGGAAAGGAACTCAGCAGTAGAACATGTGCCTTGGACATATTAAGGAGTAGATGGACTCTGAGGCTTAGTATTAATTAATGTAGACAATACAAATCCCAGATTTCCTTAAAGCTAACGAGGGGCTCTTTGGTGAGAAGATCAGTTACAAAGAACCCAACTCCTTGAAATACAGCTTCCTCATTAACTCTCCATCTTCCCCTAGTTAAAAGCAGCAACAGGGAGAGTTATAACGAACATGACACATTTTGGATTCACATCAACAACTGTGTGAGATCCAACAGACCTTGTTAGTGCCCTGCGTGAATGGAGTGTGCCCAGAAGTTCTAGGAAATGCCTCCAGAACCCTGTGAAACATGAAGGGATTCTATGGCAAGAAATGAGTCCCCTGAAGCTAGATGGGAGATGGACCAATGATCAGACTCTGTATGATGCAATTTCACACGAAAACAGTTTTTCCCGGTTAATCCTGCCAGACCTAGCTTGCTTCCTTATGTGATGGTCATGTGAGTCCCCACATAGAGATGTGCACAAACACACTTCACATCCCCTCTAAGCAATAATCACGACTATAGGAGCAGTGATCTGAGTGCTCTCTAAAAACACCAAGCCCATCATGATGATAGGTTTGTGGCTGTGAATGGCCTATTCGCTGCATGTGATGGGAGGTTAAATTGGACATGGCAGTGAAATGGGCCATTGCAACAGAGCGATACTCTTATAGCAGCTGACACGAGCATTTTTCCACTCTTGACAAGTTTGAAGCCATATGACAAGAGAGACTGAAAATACCCACCTTTTCATTTCATTTCGTTTCATTGTAGGTGAGCCAGGAGACAAAGAAAGAAGCTTAATTAGGACTAATGGGATAAAACTGCTTTTAAAAACACACACCAAAAAACCCTAAGAGGAAACTATTTAGGTCATAAGGCTAGGAAACACTTCCTGCCAGTAAGATGTATTACTGAAGGAGTTATTTTTTCTTAAAGAGAAGACTTGCTTTTAACTTAATAACATCATTTATTAACTACAAGAATGGCAAATTAAAGAACCACCCTGTTAAGCCTATTTAACAGACTCTTAACTCTCAGGCCAATGCTCAAGAGATAGCAAAGCAGGTGTAAGAGAGTTTGCAGACAAACAGCAATTAAGCTCCTCTTTATGTAGAGGAGTTGGCTGTCTTTTTAAATGATAAAATTCTGAAACTTTGGAGATGCAAAGAACTCACCATTCACCATAGAGACAAGGTAGCTTGCTAACTAAGTCATACCCAGAGGAGACCCGGGCTTGTCCATTGGTGTCAATAGGTCTGCTCTGAGTACAACAAACATTGATACCATCCATTTTTAAAATGGTAAATGGGCAGCTGTTTTAGGCTAGGTCAGAAACTATAGCTCTATTTAGGCACTTGATTCCTTTAGGGAGAAAGAATGTGAGGGAGAATGGGGGTGTGCTGGTAAGTCTCAGCATTACGCTTTGAATTATTTGTTGTACGCCCATCCTTGATGTCCTACACATTTGGAAGGCTAACATCTAAAATGGGGAGTCTGCTGTAACCCCATTGGCTCCGTATACAATTTTGAAGCCTGCTAAATCAGGGAGTATATGCTAGCACAGCAGGCTTGAGAAGTTAGTCCACACACACACACACACACACACACACACACTCTCAACTACTTTTCTCTCTTAATATTAATAATTAAAAAAACCAAGCAACTACACCCTTCTCCTAGCTAGCTGCAAAGAATGTGCTTTAAGGTGTGACTATCAAAGAAACAGCCCTGAGCATGCTCAGACTGCCCCTCAAGATAGCTCTATTAGGCCAATATTGAGACCGCTGATCAGCCCTTGTAACAACACAAGCAGTAAGAGCTTTTCCCACAGAGGCTGGAGAAGAGGCAGGACCCTCCCCTACAACTCAAATTGTTTTTCTGCCCAGAGACACATAGAAGGGACCTCTTTGCCCTTGCTATACTTTTACAATAGGTTTGGCAAAGTGCTACAGAGACCTGATTGACCAGAGAACAGCAGACTGACAGAAGTGTTTGCAGAGCTTCTCTGGATTCAAATAGAAGCATAAAATTGGGGGTGGGGGGACAGGAAAGAGTGGAAGTCTGACTCTGGAATCATAAAAGCCAGAAATTGAGGAACCTTGACCTATTTCACCTAAATAGTGGATGAGGTGATAAAACTGTTCTTGGACAATCTGCAGGGATAGGGGTATTGCATGGCTGATTGCTTCCTCTTGGGGTTGTGGTGGGGATGAAATCCTTGCAGATACAAAGCAGTACTTCAGTGAGGAAAGTAGATTACATTCCTTCTCTATTACATCCAGTTTTCTATGTGCTTGGGAGTTGTTGTTGTTTTTTAAGTGGAAGAGTTTCAGTCATTCAACCTTCTGCTTGCAGTCTGAAACAGAACAGGCTACAACATTTTGGGACCAAGTTTCTCAAGGGATTGCCTCACCTCATATGCTCCCTGTCTGATGACTGTGCTGCTCAGTAGCAGCACTGCTGAGAGTGCTGCATGCCTCAGAGGTGCACTTAGCTTGTACTAGAAACCGGACTTTTAGTGCTGCAGCTCCAGCCCTCTGGAATCAACTACCTGCTGAAATTAGACAGACCCCCTGCATTATGGTGTTAAAGCACCCACCGAAGATGTTTTTGTTTAAGAAGGCTTTCCCTGTGACATGACCCAGTCATTTATGAAATATCCGTTGTAAATATGTAGGAATGTTTCTATTGTTTTTAGAGTTTGCATTATTTGTATTTTACCTTATTTCATTTGTACTGTGAATTAATGTGTCAGGCTGTGAAGCTGTTTATGAGTTTGAGAAAGAAAAACACAAAGGTTTGTCTACCTTATCTGCAGATTGGATGTAATGCAGGCCTATGTTGCTGCTGCCTCCTACTTTTAGAACAGCACCGTCTGGCAGCGCATGGAAGTATTAACTAAATCAGCAACAGATGAGAGGCTAGGACTGGCAGTGCCATGTGCAGTCACAGAACTGTAGTGATATGGATCAGGCAGTGCAGCATTTGGCTGCTTTTTTAGGTGTTCCTAATCTTAACAGCTGGCTGTGTATTAACCAACCATCAAGAGATCCCAGATTGCTGTAATGATGGAAGAAGCCAAGAGGTCTCTCTGTGCTCCTGATTTACAGCAAAGAAATGAATCAGCCCTTTGCATAAAAGCACAGCCAAGTATATTTATGCGCTTCTCAAGGAAATGAGCGGAGGCATTTGGAGAGGACACTTACCATATTTATGTTTGTCATGCTGCTTTTGTAATGGTTCAGGCTGTTTGAGGCACCAGACAATGAAGATTAAGTAGTTTTGAGACATAGAAAATGATTACACCTTGGAAAGTTTCTCTAGTAAGGTTCAGAGCACATATCACTAAACACCTCCTTCACATATTATTCCTGGGATGGTGCAAAGCAGGAAGAAAGGAGCTGCAGGGCCATGCTTCTGAATAGGGCATGCTTTCACTTTGTCCCACTTCCATCATCTACATAGTGGAGACTGGTGTACTGGATGAACAGAGCAGTGCTGCCATGTTCTGCCACAGGTGCAGCCTCCAGACCAACCCCAAGGGTAGCCCCACAAAGTGTGCATTGCAGTAGTCCAGCAATGAGGTTACCAATGCATCAACAACTGTAGTCAACCTATTCAGATCTAGGAACAGCCTCACCTATATCTATCTATCTATCTATCTATCTATCTATCTATCTATCTATCTACAGTATCTATCTAATTTTATTATAAATAAAGACAGTGTTCCAGAAATATACAGTGTGACGGAACAGCAGCAGAAAGGATATTAACTGGGAAGGCATTTGGGGCAAGAGAGGAACATGGGAAACTGCCTATATTGAGTGAGATCGTCTGTCTGTCCAACTCAGCATTGCCTCCACAGACTGCCAGCAGGTTTCAGACCTTGGATGTCCCCAGCGCTGGCAAAAATGCAGGGACTGAGCTGAGACCTTGGCAAATGATGCAGTTGCTTTACCAATGAGCTCCAGCCCTTCCCCAGAGATACTGAGCCCTTTCTCAACCCAGAGCTATGGGGAAAGGGGTGGGGAACCGTTGAGGGAAAGTGGCAGAAGGGGGAGAGAAGCATGGTTCAATGAGAGGAGAGAGATGTAGATGGCCCACAGGGAATACGAAACAAAATAGGAAGGCTGCTTCCATCTGGATAGCATCAGTACCCATGGGTCATTGCCACATAGTGAGCCACAGTTGCTTCCACAGCTAATGAATGAGATGAGTATTGTCAAGAGCCTCTGAATTACAGCGAGGTTCAGCCAGTTCAGCTACTGAGGCAATGCTAGCGCATTACAGAATGTACAAAAGCAGGATGGTGCCTGTCTGTTACAAATCCCCAAACAGTTAATCTAGCTGAGGTTCTTAAGGTTTGAGCAGGTCCTTCTAATAGCTACTGTGGTGCTGTGCAGTTAACCTTTATTGCCTTGAGGGCCCTATTAAGAATGAGTTATGCTCATCTCCTTTAAGTAGCAAAGATGCGCATTCCAGATGTGTGGCTGCTCTTGACGTATGGCCTGCGAATGGTGCAGCTCAAAGGCACCCAAACGTCCCTGAATTTGTAAGCGTACCATTTCCGTTTAGTTGCCATATGTATACATTTAACCCAAGCAGCGCAGTTCCCATGAATCACTCTGAATCCAAGCTGATCAGAGCAATATAAATGCATAGGCAGACGAGATATAGAAAAGGATGGCATCGTAAGGGATGCCAATCTCCTCCTTCCCCCTTCATTTTTTGTTACTTCTCTAGTCACCGCAGGGCAAAGCAAGCTGGTTCTTTAAACTGAAAAGGGAGCCCCAGTTTTTGTTGCTGTCACCATCATCTTTCAAATCGATGGAGCGTTTATATATTTTAAAAAATCAGAATAAGTGTCCCCTGTTTTCTCAGCTCAAAGCCAAGAGGCTGATCTTGGAGCTAGAAAACCAGGATAGGTTCTGGAAAGTTCACGAACTGGAAATCAAACAACGAGTTGCTTCCAACCTGTGACACAACATGTCGTCTTTTCTGCATTTCAGCCATTCAGCTGAAGTGGAAGCGCAGGCGGGTGATGTAAGTGACTTTACTTGACTTAATAAAGAGTGGATTACTGAACAGCTGGCAAACCACAAAATGTCTGGAAAGTCATTGTTAGAACTAACGTGTTGCTTCTTAATTGGAAGACTGTTTCAGGCACAATTGGCTAAGCAGATAAGGCCTGTGGGTTTGAATATCTGTCACTGGGATAGCTCAACTGGCTCACATCATGCCGGGGCTTGTGTTTGTTTGTATTGCAGTCACCATCCAAAGAACTCAAATTTGCAACGTTGATATCTGTAAAATGCTGTGGGCATCGGATTGTAGTATATAAACTTGCATACTACTACTGCTACTGTTGCTGCTGCTAATAATAATAATAATACAAGGTACATTGGCAACAAGGTAACACAGATTAGTTTGAATTTTGCATTTATATATTTGATTGTGGATTATTGTCCAACCTAAATCCCCTTGAGGGTCCCAAATGGATGGGGTATCTACCACTCTGCACACAAATTACAGAATGATGTTCAGAGCTTGGAAGTGATGCCTATAATAGGGCACAGGGTTTGTCCTCAACATCATATTCCCCTATATTCCATTTAAATGAAGGTATCAAGGAATTTGGAGAGTACGAAATTGGCATTCACAGGGTGAAGACTATAAATACGTGATGGTGGTCTTTGGCTGTTGGAGGTTATAGGGAGGAGAAAACTGGAATGGCAGGGATGTTTAGCCTGGTAAGATGGAGTTCCGGGGATTTGGGAGTGCAAGAAAAAGACCATTGATGGAGTACATGCTTTGTTTGCAGGCAGGTCTAGGAAAGGCTCATATCTGAAACTCCAGAGGGCCACTATTGGCCATTGTCAACAAAATAAACCAGTTTTCTGATGGTGTCCCATGTAATTGAGGGGCTTAAATTGTGGAGACTTTGGCACTGGAGCGCTCAACCACAAGGGGACTGCTCAGAGTTGGTGATTTGGGTTATTGGTGGTACTAGAGAATGGATTTTGACAGATCACAATAACATATTGGGGACTGAAGGAGAAGGGATCATTTTTAAAAGTCCAAAGCTTGTGAAAAAAACTATGGATATGTCCCCTAGTCATTTGCTGGACAAGGTGCTTAGCTGTCCAAGTCATTTGAGTTTGAAATTAACTAAAAAGACTAAAGAATGTACTCATTCAAACGCATTCAGTGTTATTTCTCTACTGTTTCAGTATTCAAGATATAGATGTTGGTATGGTGATCATTACCATGTAGACCAAAACTGCACCAGACAGAAACTCATGCAGGAGGTCAAAAGTTGCGTCCACATGAAATGGAAAAGACTCAGTAATAGAATTCACAAGCAGTAACTTCATAATCTCATAGAAACATATACAAGACAATATAATTATTGCAATCTTCTTGTAGCCTCATAAAGCTCCCCCGCTTATGTGAATCAGAGTCACTCATGCAGCAAAAAGAAAAGGAAGGAAGCCATCCAGCTGGGGATCTGAGTCAGGAGGAAATTGCCAAGGTTACTTGCATGGAGTCACCTTCTGAAATCAATGCAAAAGCCCTTCTTGTGCATTTTTTAGTTTTTAAAAGCTAAAAGCTTTGAAACGATGGCAGATCTGTCATGTTTCCATTACATGCTGTAGCCTTTGTTTCTGGGAGCCTGCTAACCCTGGTCTTTGTTATTCTAGGGAATAGTACAGACCAGCCAGGCCTATACCACACCCTTAGCTGCTCCTGCATAAGAGGCTAGAGTCCTGGAGCGAAGGTGGCACTCCACATTTGACAAATGGGATGGATACAGACAATTCATGCTCTCTCTCTCACACACACACCATTTGAAAAAGTCCTTTTTTGCTAGGAAACCCTGTGTACAGCATTATGCCTGCACGATAGGTTCAAAATAGCCTTGCCTTTCTTTGGACCCTGCCTGGTCCCCTTCCCTGTCCTTATGTTCTCCCTCCACTATGTGGCTGCATTCTACCTCCACTGTCAGAGGCATTATGCTGGGAATCACAGGTGGGCACAGTGCTGTTGTCCTCATGTTCAGCTTGCAAGCTTCTCACCAGCATCTGCTTGGTCACTGTGAGAACAGGATGCTGGACCAGATTGGTCATTGGTCTGCCATTGGCCTGATCCAGAAGACTCTTCTTATATTCTCATCAAGGAAGGCTCCTGTGCCAGTGCTGGGTATGTTGTTGGGTCCTATCATTCAAGCAAATGGATGGTGGTCATTTGAAGTAGGACCAAGCCTTTCCCTCAAACTGTGGTCTCAATTCACATCACACTCATCCTGAAGTGGCTATCAGCCACAAAGGAGGAAACCTATGGATGCCCCTTGTTTTCCCCTCTGTAGCCAATGGAGGCAGAGGTTGAGGAAATGGCATGGGAGCAAAGGGCTCCACCTCCAGTGGCGTAGCGTGGGGGGTGCCAGGGGTGCCAGCCGCACCGGGCGCAACATTTGGGGGGGCGCGTTTGGCCGGCCCTCCTTGAGGAAGCAGGAACCCCACTGTCCAGGCGGAGAGACCTCCTCCCGCCGCCAGCCTTCGGAAGGCTGCTCCGAAGCCTGGCGGTGGGGCAGAGAGCAGTGGCGTAGCGTGGGGGGTGCAGGGGGTGCACGCCGCCTGCCATGCCGCCCTGGCTGCTTCAACCGCGTCCGACAGCCGGCTCGAGGCTCCTTCCGGCCGGGTCTCCCGACGGGGCGCTGTGGGCGGAGGCTCCGGCACCAAGCGCCACGCCGCCCAGGCTCGGGTCGCTGTCTGGACGCGCGCAGCCTGCCAAACGCACCATCTGCGGTGCTCTAGTGCCTGCGCGCCAAGACCGCCCACCCGCCCCGACGGGGCCCCCCCTCACCCGCACCGGAGGCCGGCCGACGCACTGGCCCCAGAGCCGCCCCCTCCCCGCGCCAGAAAGAAGCCGCGTCGGGACTAGCCGGGCCGGGGAGGGGGACTGACAGCGGCGTAGCGTAGGTTATCAGCACCCGGGGCAAGGCAAATAATTTGCGCCCCCAAACCCGGGGCAAGGCAAGTAATTTGCGCCCCCTAACCCCTAACCATGGTCATTAATACTGACGGCTCTACTCTGGGGCAAACGTCGTGGTGACTACTGCCCTCCGTGGTGTTGTTTTTGCAATTAAAGGACCCCTGCCTCAAATAAAGCATCTTGGGGATTGGGGACTGGGATTTGCCAAGGGAGCTGGAAATTGCAGTTCAGTGGCGGGTCAGGGGGAGAGGGTCCCTTCCGCGTCTGGGTGCCGCGGGCCCCTTTGCGTCAAGACGCGCATCTTTGGGCGTCGCGGCGCAGCCTTCTCAGTCCCCCTCCCCGGCCCGGCTAGTCCCGACGCGGCTTCTTTCTGGCGCGGGGAGGGGGCTTCTTTCTGGCGCGGGGAGGGGGTGGCTCTGGGGCCAGTGCGTCGGCCGGCCTCTGGCGCGGGTGAGGGGGGGCCCCGTCGGGGCGGGTGGGCGGTCTTGGCGCGCAGGCACTAGAGCACCGCAGATGGTGCGTTTGGCAGGCTGCGCGCGTCCAGACAGCGACCCGAGCCTGGGCGGCGTGGCGCTTGGTGCCGGAGCCTCCGCCCGCAGCGCCCCGTCGGGAGACCCGGCCGGAAGGAGCCTCGAGCCGGCTGTCGGACGCGGTTGAAGCAGCCAGGGCGGCATGGCAGGCGGCGTGCACCCCCTGCACCCCCCACGCTACGCCACTGCTCTCTGCCCCACTGCCAGGCTTCGGAGCAGCCTTCCGAAGGCTGGCGGCGGGAGGAGGTCTCTCCGCCTGGACAGTGGGGTTCCTGCTTCCTCAAGGAGGGCCGGCCAAACGCGCCCCCCCAAATTTTGTGCCCGGTGCGGCTGGCACCCCTGGCACCCCCACGCTACGCCACTGGGGACTGAGAAGGCTGCGCCGCGACGCCCAAAGATGCGCGTCTTGACGCAAAGGGGCCCGCGGCACCCAGACGCGGAAGGGACCCTCTCCCCCTGACCCGCCACTGAACTGCAATTTCCAGCTCCCTTGGCAAATCCCAGTCCCCAATCCCCAAGATGCTTTATTTGAGGCAAGGGTCCTTTAATTGCAAAAACAACACCACGGAGGGCAGTAGTCACCACGACATTTGCCCCAGAGTAGAGCCGTCAGTATTAATGACCATGGTTAGGGGTTAGGGGGCGCAAATTACTTGCCTTGCCCCGGGTTTGGGGGCGCAAATTACTTGCCTTGCCCCGGGTACTGATAACCCACGCTACGCCGCTGTCCACCTCGATCCCACAAGCACCATGGCTCAGAGCCAAATCCCATTTTGAAAAACAGAATTTTGTTGGGCATTCCATCATGCAAGTCCAACATAACATGCAGTTTGGTCCTAAGTGTGAACACAACAAATGCATGTATCATAGAAAAATCACCTCCCTGTTGATTTGCACTCAAGAGCAGACTCTGGTTTGTTGCCATAGAATGTGTGAAATGGCTTGGACCCGACACCTTATTGTGATGAATTTACTCATCCAAAAATCTGCTTCTGAACAGAATGAAGTTTGACTTCTAGTCTCCATTCAGTGATTTGCTATGCTGAAATGCAATATCAAATATGTCAAAGTACACAAATGAGATGTTTCAAAGGAATTGAAATGAGGTGTGTGTGTGTGTGTGTGTGTGTGTGTGTGTGATAAAACAGCAATCTGGACTATCATAGACTAGTAATTCTGTTTACACCAGTTAAGGATGTGCCTGAAGGTGCCAGAAGAATGGTAGACCACAAAAAGAAAAAAGCTGGCATGAGTTGGAGAAATATTTAAAGTACTGTAACTGAAGATCTCTATCGTGCACAGTTTGATAGATGAGCAAAGAGGGTACACTGGCCATTAGCAAGCACTTAAGGATTTAAACTCAGCCGAAGAAGAAACGGCAAAGCATTGTTAAGGGATGAGTAATGTGATAAAATGCAACAAAGGAAAACTAAGCTTTGCACAGCCATGTTGAAATATATCCCTCTCTCCCAGTGGGGAGTTGCATGGTGCTTCACATTAGCTAGTGAATGGAAGTGATTGAAGCTCATGTAAAGCTAGGCTAATCGAAGCACTGGAGAATATATTGGAGGCAATAAGGCAGTAATGGCCAGGAGATCCAGCAATCTCTGTCACTGGTTCCTGCACTTCTCGCCTGTTAACTAAGGGCCAGACAAATGGTGATGTAATCCTCAGTGCTCCTGGGATGGCTCTCTGTTTATTAATTATTTATCTTTTATTTATTTATTTGCATCATATATATAGGCCACCTATGTACAGGCTGGCAGACATAAAATAATAAAGCGCCATGCTATCAAAAGACAATATCATCAAACAACAAATCACAGCATGCAAATTGTGAGCAGAGAGAGAGAGAGAAATTAAACCAGTTTCGCGGCATGAATAAAAATATTTGGGACATAAATGATGGCTTACAATTCAGAAACATTAAGATCTCAGTTTAAAGAGTTTTTGGAAGAAGAAGAGGAAGAGGAAGAGGAAGAGGAAGAGGAAGAAGAAGAAGAAGAAGAAGAAGAAGAAGAAGAAGAAGAAGAAGAAGAAGATAGAAGATCCTTGCCTGGTGCTGCAATTACCATAAGTAAGGCTCCAGGCAAGCCGCTCTGGGGAGAACATTCCATGAACAAAGAGTCCCTCTCACTTGGTGGAGGCATCTGGAGCAAATGATCTTTCTATCTGATTGAAGGGCTGCAAGTTATTTACAGTGCAATCCTATGCAAGTCAACTCAGAAGTGAGCCCCATCAAGTTCAGCGAGGTTTATTCCCAGTAAGTGGGTATGCAACTGCAACCATAGGTACATTTTCTAATGATGGTCGCATCACTGGATCCCTGTTTCCTTTTCAAGGTTGCAGATGGGCCACTGGCCTGATTCAGCAGGGCTCTTCTTGTACACTTTAAGATGGGATGATGGAGTATGTATGGAAGGGAACCCATGTTTGAACTGCTGGGGGATGATGTTTGGGCCCTAGGGATGGATGATTCTGACAATGGCTTCTCTGAGTTTCTCATTCTTCCAGTCTTAAGTTCAGCTAGCCCCATTTGTGTGTCACAAATTCTCTGCATAAATTTGCATAAACATTTGTGTTCAATTTCACACACATTTCTCCTAATAGATATGTCCAATTTATGCATTCTTGCAAGGATTTTCCCTTAATATAATGCATTTTGTATATCAATTTCATATATATATGAAAGCATATATATCTACGAAAGCATATATATATATATATATATATATATATATATATATATATGCATTTTGGGGGGGACACCGTTCCCTATTTGATTGGAGAACTGCACCACCAAACTCAGAAAAGAATGATTTGTGAAGGATAGCTGTGTGCTGGTTCTCATATTGTTTCAGGAAGGCTGAATTAGGTAGGTTTGCATTAAGAATGTGAACTGGACAAATTTATCCCATCCCTAGCACTTACTCTGTAATCTAGACAAAAGTTCACTGTTCCGTACAGCTTGTTCAAAAATAGCGTACTGCAGAGGGAGGTGAAGACAGAGTAAGAGAAAGAAGTTATGCTGCAAAAGAAAATGAAAAAATGAGAGAAGGATGAGGATATAAAGTGAACAAGAGGAAGTCCTGTTTCCATTGAGAATGATACTGGGGGGTTAAGCCAAAGGCTTTGTGGAAATGGTAGGTTTTTTGAAAAACAGTCAGAAGAACCTTTTTGTTAAAGTTATTTTTTCAGTTCAATATTTTATTGATGGTATTCATGATCTTAAGGCCAGAGCAGTGAATAATTCTCTTCCTATGCATTTTAGTGTAACCAGTTTTGACAGATGCCTTGCAGGTTCAGTCTTTAGCCTAGAGACCTCTGGAACCAGCTGGGAGTGCAGCAGTCATAATAAATGTCATATGGCCTCCCACTAGATTTTATGGAGCACTGAAATGAAATTAATTAAGAAGGGATGTTTTTCTTCCTACTGGGTTTTGCAGACCAGTACCCACTAAGAAAGCAGGAACCCAAATAGTTCACAGGAAAATAAATACCTTTGCATCACCTCCAAATGCCTTGTGATGTGCTCTCTCTCTCTCTCTCTCTCTCTCTCTCTCTCTGTGTGTGTGTGTGTGTGTGTTTCACCAGTACAGTACAGTTACACCAGATACTGGCAGTACAGTATCCTCCAGGCAGTCTCTATTTTGTGGGTTGAATTCAATGTTTTACTTACCAAATTCAGGTCATACAACAAACCCACTCCACTCACACACACACCCCAAAAAACCCCAGACAATTTTCAGTAAAGAAAACAGTGTGGTGGTAATGTGCTGAAAGTGTGGGATAACAATCATTTGGTGACTAATAATAATAATAATAATAATAATAATAATAATAATATATTTATTTTTATTTTATTTTTTAAAATAATATTTATTAAAAGTTTAAGAATTACAGAAAGAAGTAAAAAAGAAAAAGAAAAAATAAACAATACAAATCAATACATTACAATACATATAAAAAAATCAACAGACACAATACATCAAAACAAAAGCAAAAGCAAAAACAATTAAAAGCACATCCAATATTTCCATATCTTTATCTTTCATTAACTTGTTTCATCGACCTCCTCACACCTCCCTTTTTTGTATTCTTTTTTTTTGTAGTTTTGTAGTTATTAATTATTTCAGCAAATCCTTTCCATCCTTCACTATTTTCTGTCATTTAATTGTCTTAACTTATTTTAACCTTATCTTACCATTAAAACCCTAAAACTTATTTATACTTAACTCCTTATAACATTTCTACTAAAGCCGTATAATTTCGTTCCAACATTTTTCAAGCCCTCATTAATTTTATAATATTTTTCTAAATAATTTTTTTAACTTTTTTCCAATCTTCTTCCACCATCTCTTCTCCCTGGTCTCGGGTTTTGTCAGTCCTTTCTATCAATTCCATATAGTCCATCAACCTGGTGATCTTCTGTCCGAGGCTCTTAACTCTTTTCCATGTCCCTTCTGCAGATCTTCTTCATATTTATACATGCACTTTACTTTATCTTCTGCTGATCTTATTCTTAATTTCCTTCCTTTGGCACTGAGGAGTAGATCTCGGGGAACCTCCAACCTGACAATGTCTTTATTCCTTCTCGACAGGTCAGCCCATTCTCCATAGTCACAACTAAAGTCCGAAAGATATTTCAGAGCATGTTTCAAAATCCCTCCAACGCTAAGGGCCCCCACAACTCCAATCTCCCCCTGACCCAAATCCAGATTCCAAAAGCCAGAACATCCCTGGAGATCTGACCAACTTTCCTTCTCCAAACCAAGCAGGACTCCATCCCTCCAAATCTGGCTTTCTCTAGATTCAATCCTAGAAGGCCACAGCTTATATTCATCAAATTGCCTCTGTAAGGCCGGGGCTCTCTCGATTTGAATTACTTGAGATTCAACGACAGCTTTCTCCTTCATCTTCTCCACAGCTTGCCATGTCAAAACAGATTCCTGAATCGATTCCTGGGTAGTTTCTGTATAGGTATTCACTTTTTGTCCCAAATCAGTCATTTTTTGTCCCAAATTGTCAATTTTAATAATCCTCACATCCATCTTCTCATGAAGCTGTTCCAATAAAGCACTTGTCTTGCAAAATGCAATCAGTAAGGCTTCTTCTGTCAACATTCTTGTCAAGGTCAGTCTCTGTTTCTCAGAGTCTTTAATCTCTACAGCTGGAAAATTCCCCAGCTCCACTCCTGCAACAGTTTCAAAAGCTCCCTCTAGGGTAAACAATTTACATTTGTATCCATCCTTTTAAATGCAGATCCAGCAACAAAGTTAGTTTCAATTTTCCTTTTTAAGTACAAAAGGAAACAATGGAAACAATATATTTCTCTTATTTAACTATCTGTCAACATACATTTATTCACAGTCAATAAACTTTCCCAAAACGTCGATCTTACTGACAGCCCGTTCCCAGGTTCGAAACGGTGGTAATTTATCTTTCTTCATTCTCTCTCCTGCAGGCTTAGACGATCTAAAATTTCCCCCCTCTTCTCCTGCTTCCAAGGGGGGTTTAGTGATTTTAACCGATGGAGATTATATCCTTTACAAAAGGCTTTCCAGGCTTTAGCTTGCAACGTCTTTGCTTCAATTTATTTACAGAAGAGGAAGGCGGACTTCCTGTTTGAAACCTTCCCGTTACGATGCCAAATTAAGATGTTTAAAGATCCAATTTTCCGTTCTACTCATGGGTAGTTGTTTAAAGTCCAATTGTTCACAGGAAGAGGTCAGTGCTCTTCGGCAACAGCAATGCGGCTTCACTCCGTGAAAGAAGCAGTCGATTCGAAGCACCACGCCGCTCACCCCGCGTCGCTCCGGATCCCCAAAACTGGGTTTCCCCATGAGTAGGGGAGGCGCAAAAGGTGCCAGCCAAATCCCATGTCCACAGGCTTCTCCCGCCTGTGGTTTTTAGTGGGTCTCCGCCTCGCTGTGGCGGTCCAGACCCTGATTTCCACAGAGCGGATTCCTTCAGATTAGAGGAAATCCGCCATTGCTGCAGGCGCTAACCCAGAAGTCGAATAATAATTTATTTATACCCCGCCCATCTGGCTGAGTCCCCCAGCCACTCTGGGTAGCTCCCAATCAAATGTTAAAAACAGTGTACAACATTGTATAACCTTCCCAGAAACAAATCAGAATGAATGCTCAATAGACAGCTGACATTGTGCAACTGTCCTGCAAACTGTGTGCAGATTAAACCAGTTAAAGAGGGCATTCATAAGCAACCAGAGAAGCTGTTTCCTAGCTTGATGAAGCCCATGCTGAATGGTTCTTATGTGAGCAATTCCCCTTTTAATTTTAAAATTCCAATGCAAGCAGAATATTAATTTCAACCACTTGATGGGAACCCATCTCTTCAGATCTTTCTGCTATCCTCCCTGGCAAGGGAGCATTACAAGGAATGCTTCCTTCTTTTTCACTTGCACCGCATTGTTGCCTTGAAATTATATGCAGGCCCTGTAAGGTGGCTTCAGGCATCAGACTGAATCCCGAGGCCCACTGTGTCCTGGTACGTTTAAAATCTCACCAGTTTTGAAGCAACCTCATTTTTCTTGACTCTTTTTGATTGACTGTTTATTATTCATTTTAAGTTGATTCAAGTTATTTTTTGTAAAAAAAAAGACTAATATGTTCAATAAATATTTATTATTACTATTATTGAGGTAATGAATAATGGGGAACCACACCAGAATAAGGGATTGGTACATAGGTGCAATGGCTCTGAGCATGCTCGGCACTGCGGCAAAATCGAGCCTATCACAAGGAAGCAGAATTGTTTATATTTATGTGCCTTATAAGGGAATGAAGGGAACCAAGAAATCTGATTGGGTGACAGGATTTGGAATGTATGCAATGTATATAAAAACTGTGTGACCCTTTGTTTCCAGTCTTTGTAGAACAATCCCTCTGGACCAAACTCTGCACAGAAATAAACTTTGGATTCCTTTTTCACCCCATCACATGTGTTTCCTTACTCACTCATGAGATAGGGCATGTCTTCCTGCAACATTGTTAGCATTTATATGCACATTTTAACCTTCTATATACATTTCTGTATGCACTGCCTGGCTAGAGAACTGCATTGCAAAATCTAGAGAAGTGCACATTTTGAAGGACAGTGGTGTTTTGGCATGCATATTGTTTCCCCAAATGTGAATGTGGTAAGTTTGCCTTTAAATGCAAGATGAATTGACTTTCTCCCTCAGTCTTACTTACCAGGCATCCTATGGAGCCAAATCAGTCCTCTTTGACTTGTCTGAGTTCCTAAGCATGCCCAGCTACCAAGATATGTCTCCCTGTGTGTTGGTGCATGCTTGTGTGTCTCCTCTTTCTGTTCTTCTCAGATCTTCAATCAGGGCCTTCTGTTTTGCTCCCCGTCCAAACTTTACAAAGGTTTTTGCTTGATTTCTGTTTGAAATGTTAGGGGATTTTCACATCCATCCTTGTCTCCCTCAAAGAAGACTACCTGCTTACCCGAAAGCAATTGTCTCTTGTTGCTGGTGAACCTTTAATCATGATCGGCTTCGCACTGTTATTGTCGCTGAAAAGAGTGTGGTGCAACACAAAGGTTAGATGCATGGTTATTTATGAGGAAGAAATCCCTCAATAAGTGTCACTCTTCAGACTCTTGTTTTTCTTCCTTAAGCAAAATAAACGTGTCTTAAAAAGATGGAAAGAAATTCCACATCACCAACAGCAAGCAAAATGGTACCCTCTGAACATTTGCATAAATATCAACCAGATCAAGATTTGTTGGTAGATCTTGGGGGTGATTTGCAGTAGATCAGCAAGCAGTTCAGAGTCCCAATTGTTTAACAAGAGCAACAACAAACTGATTTTCTCCTACCTAAATTACGTAGACTGCTGAAATGGAGAGAGATGGAGGGAATCAGGAGTGGATTTTTGTGTGAAAATGAACTGTGAGCTTAGTTGAGTTCTACTATTGAAAATATATCCCTAAGCTCAGAATGCAGTCAGAAGCATCCTCTGTTTTAATTCCAACTCTATGTCTTTTGCACTTGACTCTGATTGATAGATCTTGAGGTCCTAGTAAAAAGCAAAGTAGATAGGACATTCCTGAGATTTGCTTACCCCTGAATTGTTCGAGCAGGTCTACATACTATGTGACCCACAAGGCCAAATATAGTCCTTCATCCAGTTTGGTAACTCAGCAAGGGCAACTTGGAAAAAAATATGGGTTTTGTTCTGGTGGGACTGCAGAAGAAGTCTGTCAAGTGTTAGGAGATGATAGTCTCGGAAAGTGTTTTAGGGGAAACAGGCCTTGCTTTCTTCTCAATATTCAAGTATTTTCATGCCAATTCAAGTGTTTTGTCTGGGAAATGTACGCATAGACTGTCTTTTCCACTAGTGTAAAAATGAGCTCTATGTGTGTATTTGGATTTGGAGCAAATATGGAGCACTGTTTTGAAGGTACCAAGATACAGGACATATGAACCCTTGGGAATGAAAGTACAACTTTTTTGGAGAACCAAGTTTGCTGAGGTTTCCCTGTAAAAACCTTTTAATGGGCATGGAATCATTTGTGCTGAGATCCTCAGATTCTGCTGTAATGAACTGCCAGGAAGAAATCTGCAGTTTGTTTATTTCTCTTTTATCCACAAATGCACAGTGAGATTTCCTTCCCTGCTCTAATGATTCTTTTTTACTTTTATATTGCAACTGTGCTGTTGTATCGCTGAATGGCATAAAGAACACAGCTATAGCAGCAAAACAGGACCCTTCCCTTTCCAACTGCGGCATTCAGTTCTGTAGGAATGTCAGCTCTGCAGGGATGTTACACATCAGTCATTTTCGAGTCTGTGTCACCCCTTCTTCCCTGGCAGCGGGAGGGTATCATTTTGTGGTTCACCTCAGGTGCCAAAATGTCTTGGGCTGGCCCTGGTGGGAGATAATCAGATATGGGGCGAGGGGGGAGAGAAGAGGCAGATGAGAAAAGGGAATGAGACAAAGATGGTATGGAGGTGGTAAGAAAGACAGATGGCAGTAAAGTGACAGCAATATGCCAGAAAGAGAAGATGGGAAAGGGTTGTGTACATTAGAATTTAGCATACAGATTGTCGGCTACAGGCCTTAGTGTAGGGGTAGCTAGCATGGTGTCCTCAAAATATTTTGGACTACACCTTGCCTCTTCCTGGAAGACCTGCTCCCTGCCTTGCAGGCCTTTCCCCACCTCGCCTGCAAGGGAGGGGCCCTGACTGACTCCAGCTACAAAAGCTGAGGCAGCTGAACAGACTCAGGCTTTGGGGTATGGGGGGGCGTGTTGTTGTATCTTTATTTTTAGATCTTTAGATTTACATGGAAATCATGGCTGAGAACTTTGTGATGTGTTCTATTTATTGTTTATGACTACATTTGTTATGTTTGAAATTATATACAATGGTACCTCAGGTTAAGAACTTAATTCATTCTGGAGGTCCATTCTTAACCTGAAACTGTTCTTAACCTGAGGTACCACTTTAGCTAATGGGGCCTCCCACTGCCTCCATGCAATTCTGCTCTCATCCTGAAGCAAAGTTCTTAACCTGAGGTACTATTTCTGGGTTAGTGGAGTCTGTAACCTGAAGCGTCTGTAACCCAAGGTACCACTGTAAATCTTTTCATGCCTTGAGCAGGGTTTTAGCTGCAGAAAGGCAGCATACAAAGTAAATGATGATTATGATGATGATAGCTGGGACTGATGCGATTTAAGTCCACAACATCTGGAGCACACTGTGATGGGATCTAATTGTTGTTATTATTATTATTAGACAAAATGTATATACCCCTTGTTTGTAGTAAAACCTTTAAGTGGTTTACAAGAAATATTTAAATTATCATTAAAGCTAATAAAACAGTTAAAAACAATTTAAAACATTAAAATATCATTAAAATTGAAAAAGATGGGGGCATGTCAACACTCATGTGTCTGGATAAAGGTAAAGGTAAAGGTACCCCTGCCCGTTACGGGCCAGTCTTGACAGACTCTGGGGTTTGTGCGCCCATCTCACTCTATAGGCCGTGGGCCAGCGCTGTCCGGAGATACTTCCGGGTCACGTGGCCAGCGTGACAAAGCTGCATCTGGCGAGCCAGCGCAGCACACGGAACGCCGTTTACCTTCCCGCTGGTAAGCGGTACCTATTTATCTACTTGCACCCAGGGGTGCTTTCGAACTGCTAGGTTGGCAGGCGCTGGGACCGAGCAGCGGGAGCGCACCCCGCCGCGGGGATTCGAACCGCCGACCTTTCGATCGGCAAGCCCTAGGCGCTGAGGCTTTTACCCACAGCGCCACCCGCGTCCCCATGTGTCTGGATAGGCTTGCCTAAACAAAAATGTTTTAGGCTAGTACTAAAAAGAATGTCACGAAGGTGCCTGCCTGAGATCAAAAGGCAGGGAGTTCCAAAGTCTAAGTGCTGCCACACTAAAAGGTCCATTTCTGACAACTGCGGAACAAGTATTATGTGACATCTCTAACAGTGCCAGTTCCTCAGACTGAAACAGTTGAGTTGAGCACAAATGGGGTATAGCAATTCTGCAAATAATAAAGAGCTGCTTTGCCTGTTTTGTGAAGGAGCTGCCATATATTTAACACCACAGACAGAATAACGCTCTCCAAGGCGACCAGTCCACATATTTGGATGTCCACGCTTATGGTAATAAAGTGTAAGGAAGGGTTGTATGTCTTTGGTGCTTTCTGCTGTGAGCCAACTTGAGGTGAAATGTGAGGTATAAACTATTTCTAATAATACATTCAATAATGATGATAAGATGATCTCTCTGCAGCCTCACCAACCACTGAGAAATGTCAGCTGCATGTGCTTAAAAACATCCCTCTTGGGTGTTGATAGTTCACAAGCGTGAGGACCAAGAGACTGATGTCTCATTTTCCAGCTTAGCCACTTCTTTGCACGTGGTGAAACTGTAATTAAAGGCAGATTTATTTTATTTTAAACCATTGTTTCAATTTCCTCGCTCTGTTTAAAAGCTATATTGTTCTTGTCATAAGTGTTATGGAATCAGCTGGAGATACCTAGGGAAGATTCTAGCATATTGTTTCCAGCAGGAATGTACCTAATGGAACAATTTCTTTTCAAATACCAGCAGTTGTGTATGTTTATATTTTCAGGGAATCTTGCTGTCACAAAGCTGAATGGAGATAAATCTGAATCTGTTACAAATGCTGCCATTCTGATTCTGTCTCTTAAAGCTGAAGACAGGCTAAAGGTCCTGCTTTGAAGTCTTTGACCGAGACTTCTTACCAACCAGTTTTATTTATTTATTTATTTATTTATTTATTTACGGCTATTAGCCCATAAAATATGTACAAACATAAAAGGACAGAGGCATAAAAACCGATGTATTCGGCACCAGAAGGAGAACATCACGATGCAAGGGTGGGTCATTGAGCAGAGCCAAATAACAGCTTGGGGCCCGGGGAGCTCCAAGGGACGGATCGCCAGTATAAATCTTGGTGGGAAAGCCATACAGATAGTGACACAACCAGATTGCTATCTAGAGCAGCCTTTCCCAACCCTGGGTCTCCTGATGTTGTTGGACTACAATTCCTATCACCCCTGACCACTGGGCCATGTTACCTGGGGCTGATAGGAGTTGTAGTTGAATAACATCTGGGGACACATAATTGGTAAGGGCTGATCTAGATAACACAACCACACAGGCATGAGGAGAAAAAACATAACAAAGTAATTACTGTGTCAGACCAAAGGTCTGTCAGAGGTGAGGAACCTTAGTCCCAGAGGCCAGATTTGGCCCTTTTGTGAAATGTCTGTGTAAAACCTCTGACGTTTGCTTGGCTGGTACATAGCTTACTGTACAGCAGTAAGACTCATGCCCATTTCTCTGGCCATGTACTTCTAGCCATGCCCACCACAGGCATGTGACCTTGAGAAGGTTCTCCATGAGGGAATGGGTATTTAGACTCAAAAAGGTTCCCACCAACCCCTGGTCTATCGAGTCCACCATCCTGTTTCCCATAGTAGCTAAGCCGATGGAAGCCCACAAGTAATTTGTCTCTTCTGGGCTTGGCAACTGGGCTATGATGACATATGGGCCTGAATTGTTCATTTAGCTAGCATAAGTTTTAGCTGCCTATATATCTCAGACACAGGACAGGCTCAGTGCCTTCTCTAGTACACACAGGCTCCACTTTCCATGAGGGCATTGAAGGCTGGTGCATTCTACTCTTCTCACACAATTCTGCCACTGCCATCCTACCCCCGGTGACATTTCTTGACAAGAATACAGCAGCTGTGATGAAAGATCCTTGGGACTCCTGCATCCAAGTCCCAATAGGTACGACTTCATCTAATGAATCTCTAATCACCAAACTCAATTTCAGTGCCAAGAAATAAGAACTGGGGTGTGTGAAGAGAGGGTTTCTGAGCATCTTTAGAATGCTTTTCTTTCCCGCATACACCCACACAGCCAAAGTCATGACATCCCCCAGGTTGGTAGCAGCGCTCTGAGAAGATAAGACACTAAGGCTATTGATAGTTTCTGGCTACAATGGCTCTGTTCTATCTCCACTGTTGGAGGTGGTATGGCTCTTAATGCCAGGTGCTGGGAATCAGAAGTGGGGAGGGCAGTCAGGAAAAGACCTGCCTGACCTTAGCTGGAAGGAAGGTCCATAAAATTGGGCCCACAATACTAGATGAACTGCTCCTGGCCATACGTCTGAGCCATGGAGGACCACTAACAGGGATGCCCTGAGAACCTCAATGATCAGGCAGAGATATGAAGCATTAGGTGGTCCTTGAAGTATCCTGGACCTTAAGGGCCTGCCAAATTAATATAAGAACCTTGAACCTGGCTCTGTAGTGCATGGGTAGCCAGTGCAGACTTTTGAGCACTGAAGTTACACGCTGGCCAAAGTCTATTCCCATCAGCAATCTAGTGTTTTTCACTGACTGGAGCCTCCAGACCAGGATCAAGGGTAGCTTGCAGGCTTCCCACTGGAAGAGCAGGATGCTGGACTAGTTGGGGCCTTTGGTCTGAACCAGCAGGGCAATCCCTGTGTTCTTACATTCCCTGCCAGGCTGAGCTTCAGCAGCTCTTTGTTTTGGGAAGTAACTACTGCCTACGGACAAATAACAAATATGTCAGCATGTGCGACTTTCCATCCGGAAGGTTTTGTCCTCAACAAGATGTTGGCGGTTTGCATTTCAAGAGCTTGGTGGCACAAACAGAAGGTTTTTCCAGCAGCAACAACATTTGCAGTGTACTGCCCTAGAGCATCTCATTTTTTTCCTCAAGTGGAACCAGCTAGACAAGCTGCATAATAGAAACAAAAGTACAATTTGTACTAGAAGCCTACATTGAGTGTGTGTCTCTGCTACCACCCTAATGATATGCATAGGCCTAAGGGAACAGATTGATTTCCCAAAACTTTTTCCTTTCCCCAAAAAGCAGGTACGCCTTGGTGTTCCAGGTAGGAGAGCCTCATATACTTTGAACCAGCATGTTTCCTTTCAATGTGCCCTTTGAGTCCTTTGCATCTTCAGCTGTTCTGCAATGATGGATGTGGAGATCCCAAACATCTCCACCCACTTCCATGAATGTAGGAAGTTCCAGCAGTGGTGTCATGGTTACAATCCAGCAATGACCAATCAGAAGCTATAGTGCCACATGCCAACATCTTGGGACCTCCTGGCTCTCAGCAGTTCTGGTCATCAGAAGCCCAATTGATCCTGAGACTGGCTGGCAGGCTCCTGATGAATTGGATCCTATTGGACTTCCTCTTCTCCCTTCTCCCCACATACCTCTTTTGAGGTTCCTCCAACTCTGTGGAGCAGATTTTGAAGGTGGATAGATGTGTGCTAAAATCTGCTCTACAGACTTGGGGGGTCCCCTGGAGTCTGACCCAGTAAAAGTCAGCTGCATGTGCTAAGGCTATATTCTTAGACCTGGAGTTTGTCTTTTCTTGATGCTAAAAGAATGGAGGTTTACAGATTAGGATACATACATAAGCTTGCAAGGTGCCCGCTTTCCACTCCCCACCATCACCAACTCCTTTTTAACATTAGCACTAACTGCCTATCTGTGGCTGCGAATCTCAAGCACTCATTTTGTAATGAAAAGCACACATTTTTACAAAAATACTTCTCCAAATGGATTTCCCAAGCTCTCGCCTCCCCTGTTTGCCGCCTTCTGTTTGGCAGTCTGCACTGTCAGCTTAATGAGAGAATCACACTAATGTAGAACTTGACGCAAGCAGTCAATATCGGCAGCGGGGCAATTAGAGTAATTAAAACATTTATGCATGTGCATTCTCATACAAATGATGCAAACAGAGACGGGGAAAGCTGCAAAGGAAAGGGACACAGACCAGCTATGCATGTTCTTCAAATGTTTATTGGGGAGCGGCAGCAAATAAAGCAATGTTAGGGGTGAGGCAGGCAGCTTGAATACCCTGAGCTGATTAAAGAATGGACTCTTAAGGTTCTTCTTGCAACCAATAACAATGCTTACGATTTCCTGAAATTTGCAGTTGGTAATGAAGAAATGAGTCACAATATATATGGATGGATCTAGTGCCACAATTTATTATTTACAGATCTCAGCAGAAGGAAATAAATATTGTGGGAAGAAATATGGGGGGATTTGACTTGGTTCACATTAAGGAGAATCTACCCAATTCACATTTTCCAAAACAATGCATAAACAGAAATCCAGACATCCTTCAAAATCTGCACTTTGTTGAATTCTGCAATGTAGTTCTCCAGCCAAATAATGTGTACAAAGATGGATATATTGGTGAAAGATAATGTAGAAAAACATATTACATATAGGGAAATTGCTTTGCACCAATAGGTATAATTGCATGCAAAAATGTATATATTGGTAGAAATTTATGCTAAAATGCCAATGCATTTTCTTGAGGACTTTTTAAAAATACGAACTGAGGACTTCTGGGTTAGCGCCTCCGGCAATGGTGGATTTCCTCTGATCGGGAGGAATCCGCTTCGTGGGAATTAGGGTCTGGACCGCCACGGCATGGCAGAGACCCACCAAAAACCACAGGCGGGAGAAGCCTGTGGACGTGGGATTCGGCTGGCACCTTTTGCACCTCCCCTACTCATGGGGAAACCCGGTTTCGGGGATCCGGAGCGATTTGGGGTGAGCGGCGCAGTGCTTCGAATTGACTGCTCTTTTCACGAAGTGAAGCCGCATTGCTGTTGCCAGAGAGTGCTGACTTTTTCCTGTCGACAATTGGACTTTAAACAACTACCCGTGAGTAGAACGGAAAATTGGACTATGAAACATCTTATTTTGGCAACGAAGCGGGAAGGTCTAAACAGGAAGTCCGCCTTCCACTTTTGTAAATAGATTGAAGCAAAGACATTGCAAGCTAAAGTCTGGAAAGTCGTTTGTAAAGGACTAAATTTCCATCAGCTAAAACTACCAAACCCCCCTTGGAAGCAGGAGAAGAGGGGGAAAATCTTAGACTGTTTAAACCTGCAGGAGAGAGATTAAAGAAAGATAAATTTCCACCGTCTTGAACCTGGGAATGGGGTGTCAGAGACAGACGCTTTGGGGAAGTTCATTGACTGTGAATAAAACGTTTTTTGACAGATAGTTAAAAAAGAGAAACATATTGATTCCAATGTTTCCTTTTGCATTTAAAAGGAACAAAATATCTGAAAAACGAAAGGAATTTTGTTGCTGGATCTGCTTTTAAAAAGACGGATACAAACAGAAACTGTTTCCTCTAGAGGGAGCTTGTGAAACTGTTGCTGGAGTCGATCTGGGGAATTCTACAGCTGTAGAGATTAAAGATCGTGAGAACCAGACATTGACCTTCAACAAGAATGTGCCCAGAAGAAGCCTTAGTGCTTGCTTTTTGCAAGACAAGCGCTTTACTGGAACAGGTACATGAGAAGATGGATTTGATGACTGTTGCAATTAGCAATTTTGAACAAACAGTGAATACCTATATAGAAACCACTCAGGAACCAACCCAGGAATTTGCTTTGACAGGGCAAGTTGTGCAGAAGACAAAGGAGGAGGTTGTTGCTGAACCTCAAGTAATAGAAATGGAGAGAGCCGCGGCATTGCAGGAACATAAGTTGTTGTTTCTGACGACTGAACCTGGAGAAAGTCAGATTTGGAGAGATGGAGTACTGTTTGGTTTGGAGATGGGAAGTTAGATAGATCCCCCTATGCAGGGATGTTTTGACTTTTGGGATCTGGTTTTGGGCCAGGGGGAGTTTGGAGTTGTGGGGGCCCTTAATCTTGGAGGGACTTTGAAACATGCCTTCAAATATTTTTTGGATTTCAGTGCTGACTATGGAGAATGGGCTGACCTGTCGAGAAGGGATAAAGACATTGTCAAGTTGGAGTCTCCCCGAGATCTACCCCTCAGTGAGAAAGGAAGGAAATTAAGAATAAGATTAGCAGAAGACAAAGTAAAGTGCAGGTATAAACAGGAAGAAGACCTGCAGAAGGGACATGGAAAAGACTTAAGAGCCTCGGATAGAAGGTCACCAGGTTGATGGACTAGATGGAAGGGATAGAAAGGACTGACAAAACCCGAGACCAGGCAGAAGAGACGATGGATGAAGATTGGAAGAAAGTTTAAAAATTCATTTAGAGAATTATTGTAAAATTAATGAGTGTTAGAAAAAATGTTGGAATGAAACTATTTGGCTTTAGTAGAAATGCTAAAAAGAATTATGTATAAATAAGTTTTAAGTTTTAAGCTTTAGGGCTTTTTATGGTAAGATAAGGTTAAAATAAATTAAGGTAATTTAATGACAGAATATAGTGAAAGATGGAAAGGATTTGCTGAGATAATTAATAACTAGAATACAAAAAAGGGAGGTGTGAGGAGGTCGATGAAACAAGTTAACGAAAGATAAAGATTTGGGAATATTGGATTTGTTTTTAAATTTTTTGTTTGTTTTTGTTTTTGGTTTGGATGTATTGTGTGTTTTGTTTTTTGTTTTTTGTTTTTATTGACTTGTATTGTTTAATTCCTTTTTTGTCTATCTTTTTTCCTTTTCCTTTTTTTCTCTGTAATTTTAAATTCTCAATAAATATCATTTTAAAAAAATAAAAATAAAAATACGAACTGTTGTGGAAATGTAGAGAATTGGATTTAAGAATAGAAAAACGAGAAACCAAGAGAAACTGAAATTGATAGATTTTCCCATCTATAGAGTCAGCCTAATTGAACTAACATGAGTGAGGCACCATGCCAAGGGAAAGAGTCACAATGAAGTGCAAGTCCCTTTTATATCAGTCCCACGCTTCCTGAATATCACCCCAGCATGACATCACTCCACCTGGGTGAGGTCAGACAGCCTCAAAGGCAACCTGTAACCAACCCCATAAGTCACAGAGCCCACATCAGCTGATCTCTAGAAAGGTAAGGAAAGGTGCTCAGCCTGGAGAAGAGGAGGTTAAGGGGTGATATGATAGCCATGTTCAAATATATAAAAGGATGTCACATAGAGGAGGGAGAAAGGTTGTTTTCTGCTGCTCCAGAGAAGCGGACACGGAGCAATGGATCCAAACTACAAGAAAGAAGATTCCACCTAAACATTAGGAAGAACTTCCTGACAGTAAGAGCTGTTCGACAGTGGAATTTGCTGCCAAGGAGTGTGGTGGAGTCTCCTTCTTTGGAGGTCTTTAAGCAGAGGCTTGACAACCATATGTCAGGAGTGCTCTGATGGTGTTTCCTGCTTGGCAGGGGGTTGGACTCGATGGCCCTTGTGGTCTCTTCCAATTCTATGATTCTATGATTCTATGATTCTATGATTCTATGATTCTATGATTCTATGATTCTATGATTCTATGATTCTATGATTCTATGATTCTATGATCACCTCACCACCTTTTCAGCTCTCACCCTTAACTACCAAGGGGACACTGCTAAATAAATAATATGTGAGTGACTTGACCTGTTTAGCCACACCCATAAGCAAACTCCCAAATCCAACAGAGTAAGTAGGGGGCGAAAGCAGAGTAAGCGGTTTGAAAGCACGTCAAAGTGCAAGTAGATGAATAGGTACCGCTCCGGAGGGAAGGTAAACGGCGTTTCTGTGCGCTGCTCTGGTTTGCCAGAAGTGGCTTAGTCATGCTGGCCACATGATCCAGAAGCTGTACGCCGGCTCCCTCAGCCAATAAAGTGAGATGAGCGCCGCAACCCCAGAGTCGGCCACGACTGGACCTAATGGTCAGGGGTCCCTTTACCTTTAAGTAGGGGCAAGGGATGGAAGCAGCCCACAGGACCAATGTGCAGGCAGGGGAAAAAATCTTACTGAACCCAAAAGTAACTATTGCCCTGCTGTGCCAAGGGTAGACTGGCTGCTGGAATTCCATATAGGAAGGGGAGGTGCCAGGCATGGCTGTATGTAGCCTTTAGCTCCACCTCCTATGACAACCCCAAAGTGCGGACAAATGGCCATCGTCAGCATACCTTGCTGCCCTGCTCCCACCCACAAATGACACATCTAGCTTGCAACTTCAGTCCCAGCTGCAGGAGCAGTTTAATAGGTGAAGTCTCACTTTTAAATGTGTTTAATAACTGAAAGGACTTCAGTGTGCCTCACACACAACTTGACTGAGATAATTATTTCTATGCCTCATAATTGTTGTTGGGTTTATTTATTTTAAATATGTTTATTTATTTTTTAATCCCTTCTTGCTTCCAGACGGATTTACGGTATGACTAGGGCATGCCGCCCGGGTTGGCCAGGAAATCTAGTCACAAAACACTTCAAATAATCCCACTGACAAGCACTTCTAGGTCTAGACAGAGTCATTAAGCCAAGTAAGAATTGCACTGGATGGCACATCCAATGAATAATGAAGTGTGGAGCTGTTCACTACCTCCAGGAACTGGCCCACAGCAACCAGCAAATAATTTATCAGCTAAATATTCTTTGGATGTATTGTTTGTTGTTGCTTCTGCTTTTACTTGGGCTTTGAAAAAACATGTTATAGACAAACAACAAGGAGGAAAATGGAGAAACCTTTGCTATTGCACTGAAATATAGGAATGCTTCATCGTTTGAGTAAAAGGTACTATCTTGTGGTTTTAAAAAGTTACAAGTATTGTGTTCAATATTGGTACTTATAGGACAGGGTTTCAATAATCTGGTCCCTTTTAGGCCAGGGTTGAGGAACAGCGGCCTTCCAGATGCTGTTCACTTTTTCTTCTGAGCAGTGCTTTTCTTCTTGGGGGGATGCAGAGGTACGCATACCCCGAAACATTTTGTGAATCTAAGTTTGGCCTCATTGAGGGACAGTATTTCAATATGAGTAGGAAAATGAGAGTAGCCCTAAACTTTTTTTTTTAGAAAAAAAGCACTGCTTCTGCATTGTATGCATAATTATTGGGAATTAATGACTTCTCAATTAAATGGGACTCAGTTCCTGAATAAACATGGTGAGGATCAGTCTGTACAAAGCATTTTTAAAAGAAAGAAAAGAGAGAGAGAGACCATGAAAAAAATCACTCGTTGTATAAGAGCAATTGAATAGCCAGATATTGCAGCAGTCATAAGGTGGGCAGGAATTTGCTCCAGGGAACACAGTATATTGACATTGGCTGTGCTGCATGGCTTGTCTTTTAGCTTGCAACCACAATTCAAGAAGGTGCCAGTGCTGACCTTTAAAGCTCTGAGTGGCCTCAGCCCACATTGTACCAAGGAGCTATCCCAAATGGCTCCCTTGTGTCATAAAACCTTGGGATAAGGCCTTGCTCCAGCAAACTGGGCTGTCAGCTAAGCAGAGTGCTTCTGTGAAGATTCCTTCTAAATGGAACTGTTATGTACTAAGCTTGGATCCTAGAACAATAGGCAGGTAGGATCCTAGAATGCAACAAACGATTGGCTTGCAGGAGAAGACCAATCAGGCTCCAGGAGGAAGTTAATCAGCCTATTAGGCTGGTAGGATCGTAGAATGCAACAACTGATTGGCCTACAGGAGAAGACCAATCAGGCCCTAGGAGGGAAGCAGAATCAGCCAATCAGACGGGACTCCTTGTGTATATAAAGGCCTGAGGTTTGGGGGGAAATTCAATCACTGTTTTACAAGCTGCAACAAAGAGCATGAAATCAGTGTAGGACTCTGAGTATATTTCAGGAACGTTCTCCCTAGGGAGGTGTGAAGTAATCCATACTCCTCATAATCCATAGTCTTTTGTGAGGAAAGCCTAACCCACTCTCTAGTTCTTTCTTAAAATCAGGATGGTGGGTAACTCTACATGGTATCAGGTTGGGGTTATTATTATTTTCTCCAGAGGGATATTGACATAAAAGAAATCAGATGGTAAGTGAGGGGGGGAAGAGGGGAAGACTGAGTTAGCCACAATAAATTTCTCTGAGTTAGGGTAAAGAAGGTAAAAGTAAATGCTGGAGAATCTTATACTAAATCTGCAAAAGGAACAGAAAGGAATCATAACTCATATCAGAGCAGCAATGGAGTCCAGAGCACAAATGGCTTTAATAGATAAATTTGGCTTCATTAGTGCAGGTAGCTCAGCCTGCTGGATCAAGAGTTTTGAAACTTTCAAGAACACCAAATAAGTGCTATGGGAAATGCTGCTGATATTCGTAGTGCCATATCCGTTTTCTGAGAGGGAGTAAAAAAGATTACACCAAAGCTAAAGAGGCTTGGGTGGCCCATTTTGTTGGAATACACAATGTTACCTTTGAAAGGGCAATATTTAACAGAAGCTGATGGGAACGTGGAGAAACAGCAGAAACTTTTTATTTACTTCTGTCCATAAGCTTGCAGTGCGTTGTAAATACAGAACCTTTTTTAAAAAAAGGATCAGAAATAGGATTGTGGTAGTGGGCCTATAAAGGACACCAGTTCATCATCCCAGTCGCAGCTGGACCAAGTTCTCTCATTAGCAAAAGCTACTGAGAAAATAAGAACGCAGGAAACAATAAAAGAACAGCAAAGTGGCTTACAGGCCTAGTAACACAGGAGATACTACATGGGTTATTGGTATAGTAAAAGGTGGTGTGAAGAGAAAGTGCCCATATATACATAGTAAAAACTATAGCCATCTAGAGAGTAAGAGAGACTTTACCACTACCTGGAAGAGAGATAACGAAAGCTGTGGAAAGTGTGGCAAGAAGCAAAGCTGCAAGTTTCCGACAAGGTCCAGCAAAAGAGGCAGAGTGCAAGAAGTGACATAAAAAGGGACATTTTTCAATAGTATGCAGGTCCTCAAGACAATTCAAGAAAGCAAGGCTATCAGTAGACAATGAAGTCTCCCTGTTTTGACAGAACTGTATTTTCTGTAGACCAAGCATCAGCCTAGAGCCATTTGAATCGGGGTTTCGGCCTGTTTGGGCACAGAAACTGCTTTGGTCACTCTGTCTGAAGACTTCTGTTGGGAGAGAAACAAGGGGAATGTGTCCCTGTTAATTCTCCTCCACCTCTCAGTGGCTTTTGAATACAATTGACCATGGCATCCTTCCGGAGTGGCTGTCCAAGTTAGGGGTGGATAGCACCACAGCTTTTTCTTTTCAGGGGGAACTCACAGGAACTCAGCTCGGGCACCTCTTAGGTGGGTGTCGTTGCCATTCTAAGAGAATGAGGAAGGTATTAATGGTGGGTTCCGGCACCTCTTTTTCTAGAAAAATAGCACTGGATGGCACTGCTTTGCAGTCATTCTGGTCCTACTTATGGTCTTATTGGCCATCTTGGGGGAAATCCACAGCATACATTGAAAGCACATCCAACACACATTTAAAGCACCCCTAAAGAATCCTGGGAACTGTAGTTTGATAACGGTACTAGGAATTGTAGGTCTGTGAGGAGGAAACTGCAGTCCACAGCATTCTTTGGGGAAAGTTGTGTGTTAAATGTGCGTTGAATGCACTTTAAATATACATTATGGAACTGCCCTGGTGTCAAAACCACTTGACAGCCTACTCCTTTTAACCCCAAAGCCATGTCTTTTGCTGATGAATTATTTTAACATTATACATACAGGCATGCCTCGTTTTATTACGCTTCACTTTATCGTGCTCACCAGAAGTGGGTGACACTTTATCCAGAGCCTTGGTGGGGCTGTTACAAACAAAGAAGATATGATCTTAGAAAGAGACATAAAAATATGCATTGATTTTCGTTATGGCAACAATTCCAACTTCTACAAGCACAACACAGCAAATTAGGAATAAACAGCAAAGCAATTCAATTTGTCACGAATGTATGCCTCTTTCCCAAAGGGACTGGACTTGACAGAGTCAATTTCCAGCAGACCCGCTTCCATATTGGCAGAGCCACAGTGAACTACATATGGCAGATTGCCTTCTTATGAAACAACAACACGTCGTGATCCCTAAACCAGTCAGAAAGAGATACATAAACTAGATGAATAACATCAAATCACCAAGGGCAAAATCTTAGTTGTTGTTGTTTTTATTATTTTGCCCACCATAGACCAGAAGGTTTCCAGAGTGGGTTACAACAGTATAAAAATCCAATATTAGATTAAGTTAAGACACTTTACAATTAGAAGACCAGGGTAGAGAGATGATAGATGATAGATGATGATAGATGATAGATAGATAGATGATAGATAGATAGATAGATAGATAGATAGATAGATAGATAGAGATAGATAGATCGATAGATAGATATCTCCAGTGTCAGAAAGCCAGGAAAAAGGTGCCACTAGTGGCTGAGCCAGCCTAAACTTGAAAGGGGGTGGCTTTAAATTGTTTTAATTACTCCACCCTTTTTACCGACTTAACATTGCCAGGTTCCTAGGTCACATGTCTCTGCTGAAGGGCCTTGTCCCCCACCAGCCGTGCCCCCCCACCCTGCAAACCCCACCCCCCTTTTCAGGCAGGGTTTATACCACCTGAAATCCACTGTGCTCAGCTCAGCTGGATGGGTCCTGGCTAAGACAGGATGTAGAAGATATGTTGGTGTATCTCCAGCTGAGCTAAGGATGAGGAGTTGCACTGGTGTAGCACAGCTATACTAGAAGGTTCATGGCACAGCCAGAGATCCTTACCCTTTTCATTCTGGAGGACCTTGCTATAGGATTGCTCCCTAAATACGTCTTGAAATGCAGGGAATTTCTCTTTTTTTAACACACACAAAAAGAAATCTGGTTAATTCAGCAGTGAGATGGTACAGATGTATGAGTGAATGCAAAGAAGTGTCACAATGTGTCAATCAATGATGCAGGGCAGGGAATAACAAGAAATTCAGAATCAAGAAGTGGCTACCTACAGTGTCCAAGGGAAGAAGACAATGGTGGCAGAAGATGAGGATGGATGCTCATCAGGGTCAAAATTTGGGAGAAATGATGAATCCAGAAGTTCAAAGAGGTGTCTGGTGGGACACTTCAGCCAAAGATTGCTCAAATGAAGAATTGGGGTGGGGAGAGACTGTAGAAATCCCCCATGAGGTATTGAGAAGGTACGTAGATTGTCATATTGAGGTGGTGCAACAATTCAGAAAAGTAATAGGAAAACAGGCATTTGGGGGAATATTTTTTGCTATGGATTGGCCTCTGGGATGCATGGTTGACTCAAGCTTGAAATACTATCCTGCTTCCCAGGCTGCAGAACGCTCCATAATGGATGTTAGGTTTTGCTTGCTTGTTATTTTTGTTTGCAAAGATGAGCCGCCTGTGTGACTGTCCATAGGGAGGAAATGGGAAGGGATTGCGAATTGGATGCTGAAAAATCTGCAGCTGCTCTTTGAATGAATGTTTGCATCGTTTTTCTTCAACATTTGCTGGGTTGTCTCCCTGACCTTCTTTTCAATTAGCCTGCTAAAGGTTATGCAGAACACTGCCAGAACTGCAAAACAACAACAATAGATTAACTAAAGTAATGTTTCCTAACCAATAACTCATTCTGGAATAATCAATAATCATATCCAAGCAAACTCCCAGCAGTCATTTCTCAGAGTTTAATTTCCAATGTACTGTACTCCGTTTGGGTTTTAATCCCTGCACTGCCACCTATTGGTAAATTGAATGCAATGGGTTAGATACACTGGTTAAATGGCTGTTATTTTTTAATGAAATGGCTTCCTGCATTCACATTTTCAGATGGAACTTTATTAGTTGCTGGTGCACAAACTCTCACTGGGGCAAGGGCAGGTGGCCAGTCTTTTGCTAGGATGCTGGTTTTACACTAGCATAAGCAGCCAGAGGATATTTGAAAAGCCACACCTCCTGCTTCCTTATGATGGCATTGTAAACTCTCTCTTTTGCCTTATACCCTACCTTTATTTATCTTATTTTTTATTCGTTTGTTTCCTTGAATTTTCTATTTCGGTTGGAGGTAGTAATACTTCTAAATGCCATTTGCTGGAAGCCACTGGAAAGGAGAGGACTCGTTTGCTTGAATCCTGCTTGTGAGTTCCCTCACAGGTAGATGGGTCATTCGTCTGATTCAACAGGCTCTTCTTATATTCAGTTTGACCTGCAGGCTGAACGTTTCCCATCCCGGTTATAATATTTACAATGTATCCCTTGATGCACAGACTCTATGGTTTCCTTCCTCTGCATGTACATAATTGCCTGTTCACTGGTTTGAGGCATCTTCTTCTTCTATGGCAATTACTCGTAGCTGAGTAAGATTGTCTTCCCTAAACATGGCCTTAACCAGGCTTCCCCAAACTCGGCCTTCCAGATGTTTTTGGCCTACAGCTCCCATGATCCCTAGCTAGCAGGACCAGTAGTCAGGGATGATGGGAATTGTAGTCTCAAAACATCTGGAGGGCTGAGTCTGAGGAAGCCTGGTCTTAACAGTGAGTCCGTAAGTGACTGTGGAGGCCAATTCTGGATCCACACATCCTTCCACAATGGGGACATAGGTTTCTGAGCGGGAGTTGATCACGGTGAGGATTTGCCAAACATGCCTCCTTCTTAGCACATCTCTCCCTTTCGTCCTGAGTTCGAGTGTCTTCAAAGTCCATGACACCTTTGGTAAAGGCTGTTCTCCAACTGGAACGCTTGCAGGCCAGTGTTTCCCAGTGGTCAGTGTTTATACTACATTTTTAAAGATTTGCCTTGAGAGAGTCTTTAAACCTCTTTTGTTGACCACCAGCATTATGCTTTCCATTTTTAAGTTTGGAATACAGTAGTTGCTTTGGAAAATGATAATCAGGCATCCGAACAACATGACCAGGCCAACGAAGGTGATGTTGAAGAATCATTGTTGGTGGCATAGTTGTAGTCTGGATTGTATTAGCATCATCTGTTGGGCCTGAGACCATGTGTGGATGGTTTTGCTTCTAAGCCGACACTGTAGCTGTTCATGTAAAAAGAAGAAAGCAATTTTGATGTATTCCACTTGTTGGCTCAACAAGTTCTGCCTTGCTTGTCTCTTGACTTGCTAAACTCAACTTGGTTATACTGATAAGAGTGGCTGGACTTGTATCACCCCTACTTTTGGAGGTGCCAGCCTCCCCTAGTGTTAACTAGTCCTGAGTGTACAATAGTCAAGTGCAGCCAAATCCAATTATGTAATTATATGTTTGAACCATCCTGCACAGTTTCCTCTGTCAGCATTTTGTTTAGAGGCTACAATGGGTGCTTGTGGGTAAAAATAGAAAATAACGTATCTTTCCAATTTATTATATGATCACACAGCCAGGTTTGGAAAAGAGCTCACTGTAGGTTTACCCAGTATACTGAGTAATTCCAGTGCTGTGGCTATGAATTGCATAGTCAATTCTATTTTTTTATATATAATCTTTTTTATTAGATTTCCAAAAATATAAACATACAACAAAAAACAGTACAAAATCCAAATATCAAGATTACTCTGGACCTCCTGACTTTCCCCCATCCCTTCCATGGGTCCTTTTAATTCTATTTTCAGCTGCATATCAGTACCTCTCCTATTTTTCATCTTCCTAAGTTATCTATACGTTCTGTTACTTTATAAGTGTATTTAAAATCCTGCTAATGTTTTGACCTTTTTACAATGATTTTGTAAATACATTATAAGTATTCCCCATTCTTTTTTAAATTTCTTGTATTCTTGATTCCTAAGCTTCCCAGTTAGTTTTGCCATTTCAGCATAGTCCATCAACTTGATTTGCCATTCTTCTCTGGTCGGGGCTATCTCTTCCTATTTCTGTTTTTCATTTTCCTGCCTGCAGTGGTGGCTTGCTGTGAGGTGACATAGAACAGGGCCTTCTCTGCGGTGGTGCCCCAACTATGGAATTATCTCCCCCTGGAGGTGAGGAGGGTCACTCCATTTTTTGTCTTCCAGTGCCAGGTTAAGACACATCTGTTTAGCCAGGACTTTGATATAAATTTAATTACATTCTCCAAGGTCCTGGGGATTTTATGAATAATCATTTTTTGTGTTTCACTCTTTGTGACAGTTTTCAGAAATGCTGGGGTTTTTTAACAGGTTTTATACTTTAATTGTTTTTTATGTATTGTTTATTTAGTGTTTGTTGACTGCATTGGGATCTATTTAGATGCAGGGCAGTTTAGAAGTTCTGTAAGTTAGTAAGAAAATTAGTAAAATGTTTGTTTGGACCACTTACTGTATCTCAGCCCAAGTTCTCCATCTACGAAGTGAGAATAATGATTTGCTCTTAGGCGGGATGTAATAAGGTTTGTAAGGTGATCAGTAGGGCTGCCATACATCCGGATTTTCCCAGACATTACTGGGATTTCAAAGGCGGAATTGACATCCAGGAGAATTTCCAAAAGGCGATGCTTTGTCCTGGATCTTAGGCAACTCAATCAGAAATTCGGCGGGGGGTTGCTTTTTTGAAAGAAAGAAAAAAGCCCAACAGCATTGGGGGGTTCCTTTAAAAAGCTCAACAATTTCAGTGGTTTCCTTAAAAAAAGCTCAGCAGCTTTGGGGTGTCCTGGTCTTTACTTTTTTAACTATGGCAACATAGTTGAACCTAGCAGTCAACATGCTCAAAGTGCTTAGTCATTGTGGATGGTACCCTTGTTCGGTCAAGTCTCATTCCATGTTTGGGCCTGGAGGAATTTCCACCTTGCTTTTTATCAAATTAAAAACAAACTAATGACTTTTTCTGGCAGGAAAATGTTCCATGGGCAACTGGGGAGAAAAGAGGTTTATTGCTGCTTTATTAACATATATTAAAATCAATTGAAAACATTCTATCCAGCCAGCTGATTGAAGAACAGGCTCCCTGTAGATATTTTGGTTTTACATTAAGAAAGTTGTCGCAAGTAATTTGGGCAAGAGCGCGGAGCTATAGACTGCCAAATGTTGATTAATTAAGCCCATGTTTGGATTAGTTCTGCTAGATGGTTTCATTAGGGAAAATGACTGAAAATATGGAATAAAGCAACCAAGGGGAAATATGGGAAGGATTAGACTGTAAGTGAAACCTGAGACAGAAGAGATCATCAGATCACATCTGGCATACCGGCTACCTAGTGGATTTATTAACTGACCCTCCTCTTACTGGGTGAGAAATAGATGCAATGGGAACTGACGGTTCTCGTTCATGGATGCACCTCCGCTGCAGTGTCATTCCAGTAGTATTTGATCAGAGTAAATGGTTTGCACAGTTCGTTTACCCTAATCTAACCAGGGGCCATAGCACAGCCATAGTACACATGGCTTGCATACAAATAGTCCCAGGCTCAACTCCTCGCATCTCCAGGAGAGGAGGAAGGAGAAAGAAAAGGAGAAGAGGCATCAAGGCTGTGGAAAACTTAGCCACATCTACATCTTACATTTAAAGCAGTATTATACCAATTTAACAGTCATGGCTCCCCCCCCCAAAAAAAGACTTCTGGGAACTGTAGTTTGTTACGGATGCTTATTCCCCTCACAGAGTTACAGTTTTCTAAGTGCTTCAACAATCAATCCCTCTTCCCAAGTAATATAATAGTGCTTTATATGTAAAGTACAGATAGGGAGCTAGAGAATGCTTGGTTATTGAGTAGAGGGCAGCTTCATATGTTCTTCTCTGTATGTTCAACCCAAACCCAAACCTGCTTCTTCTGGGCATTCCTTGCTGCTTCTGAGATTGTGGTAAGATTTCCCTTAAACCTCCATCATTTGCTGCTGCTCTTGCTTGTCTTTCTCTGCCTGGCTTGGCTGTTAACTTATATGTAGGCGGGAGCTGAGTTGGCATCTTCAGGCTCCACCCTGTCATTTCCATGCTTACATCCAGCCAAGTCAGATTTAGTGAGTCAGCAAGGCTGGGGATGTTCCCAACTGCATCCTGACAACTCCATCCAGTGATCTCTCTTCTAAAAGAAAGGCTATTCCTGGAACATCACAAAGCAGTGTGTGTGCCATGGATGATACATGTATCTATATCCAGGTCTCTTTTGTGATGGTACTTGCTGGCACTGAGTACCCTCACCTCTCTCTTTTTTTCTTTCTTTTCCGCTTTTCTCCTCCTCCTCCTCCTCCTCCTCCTCTTCTTCTTCTTCTTCTTCTTCTTCTTCTTCTTCTTCTTCTTCTTCTTCTTTTGGCTGCCCAAAATAGCCATCTTATGCTGCCACTCATGACACTTTTTCCAAGATGAGTACCAGCACCTCATATATACATTTGACTCAAACAGTATTAAAAGCAATGCAATCAATTCAGCAAACTCTAAAATAAAATTTAAAAAACACCCATATAAACTCTAAAAGCAATGAAAGCATTTCATCAAATATAAAATTGGTTAAATGATTGGGTTTAACCTCAGGAAAAGCCTTCCTAAACAAATGTGTCTTCTGTAGGCACCTAAATATCACCATGCCTGTCTGATTTCGGTCCCTTGGAGAGCCTGGTCCCATGTTATTCAGGGCTTTGAATGCTGAACCTGGGAGCACATGGCAGCCAATACATCTCCTTCAGCTGAGGTGTCTACAGGATATCAAAGTCAGGGTACCTCACTAGCTGCAGTTTCTAAGTTAAGCCCAAGAGAAGTCCCACATTCAGCTTATTGCAGTAACCAAGTCTTTTTTTAAAAAAATATTTTTATTGCTCTTTTCCAAATACAGATATGAAGTCAGATATACAACAAGATAACGAAAGAAGAAAGAAGAAAATAAGAATAAAAGAAATCCAACTTTCCAGTGCATTTTTTCATAACCAATTGGACTTCCCCACGTCTTCCTCACCATGCTTCCTTTACAATAAAAATGTCAGCAAATTAATACCTTGTTTCATGTGTTATTTGTGTTTTCAAATAAATCTCTTTTGAGTTCAAAATACTTATTATCCATTTACTTTTACCCTGATATAAATACCATGTTATTTTAAACTTTAATCCTTTCATAATCATATCTTAATTTCCAATATACCAAATCTTGTTGCTGGAGCTATATTTTCCAAATCATGCAGTTTCTTAACATTCATATAACTTATAATGTTTTTGTAAATAGTCCTTAAATTTTTTCCAGTCCTCCTCCATCGTCTCTTCTCCCAAATCTCGGATTCTGCCAGTCATTTCAGCCAGTTCCATATAGTCCGTCAGTTGCATATGCCATTCTTCCAGTGTGGGCAATTCTTGCATCTTCCAGTGCTTTGCAATAAGTATTCTTGCTGCTGTTGTTGCATACATAAAAAATGTTCTATCCTTCTTTAACACTTTCTGGCCGACAATGCCCAGAAGAAAGGCCTCTGGTTTCTTGGGAAAGGTATACTTAAATACCTTTTTTAATTCATTATAAATCATTTCCCAGAAGGCCTTCACTTTTGGACAGGTCCACCAGAGGTGAAAGAATGTCCCTTCAGCCTCCTTACATTTCCAACATTTATTATCAGACAAATGGTATATTTTAGCAAGCTTGACTGGGGTCATGTACCACCTGTATATCATTTTCATAATATTTTCTTTCAAGGCACTACATGCCGTAAATTTCATACCAGTGGTCCATAACCTTTCCCAGTCTTCAAACATAATGTTGTACCCAATGTCTTGAGCCCATTTTATCATGGCTGACTTGACTGTCTCATCCTGAGTGTTCCATTTAAGCAGCAAGTTATACATTCTCGAAAGAACCTTAGTTTTTGGTTCTAACAGTTCTGTCTCTAGTTTCGATTTTTCCACCTGGAAACCTGTTTTTTTATCCAACTTAAAGACCTCCTGAATTTGAGCATAATGAACCAGTCTTGCACCTTATGCTTTAATTTTTCATAGCTCTGTAACCTCCAATTATCACCAACTTTTTCTATTATTTCCCCATATTTCAGCCAACCGGCCTCCATATTGGGGGGTTTTCGAGCCTTGGCCTCTACTGGTGATAACCACCTCGGGGTCTTACCTTCTAGTAAGTCTTTGTATTTTGTCCAGACCATAAATATTGCTTTCCTGACAATATGGTTTTTGAACATTTTATGAGTCTTTACCTTGTCGTACCACAAATATGCATGCCATCCTAAAGAGTTATTAAACCCTTCCAGATCCAGGACATCAGTGTTCTCTAAAAGTAACCAATCTTTCATCCAGCAGAAGGCTGCAGCTTCGTAATATAACCTTAAGTCTGGCAGGGCAAACCCCCCTCTTTCTTTTGCATCAGTTAGTATTTTAAATTTTATTCGGGGCTTTTTGCCCTGCCAAACAAACTTCGAGATATCCTTCTGCCATTTGCCAAAACATTCCACTCTGTCCACAATCTGTAGGGTTTGAAACAAAAACAACATCTTTGGCAATACATTCATTTTTACCGCTGCAATTCTACCCAACAAGGAAAGTTTCAGTCTTGACCAAATTTCTAAGTCCTTTTTAACTTCTAACCAGCATTTTTCATAGTTGTCCTTGAATAAATTCAAATTTATTGCAGTAACCAAGTCTTGAGGTTGTATTTTTTTTGTCTGTTTTATTATTTCCCATCGGTTCATCATCAGGTTATATTTTATGTCTGTTTCCATAGCAAACCATGCTCAAAGATGCTCAGGATACTTATAATAAAATGTAACATTTCAAAATTGCCACCAATTCCAAGACACCAACAAAATGTAAACAATCTCACAAATATTAATCACCTAATCAAAACATTTCACGTTAATAAATGTTTACAAAGGTTAAACTATCAGCTGATAACTACCATTTTAAGGACTACCAATAAAAAATATAATCCAAATTGCAACAGAAGAAAAAATCCAGGACTTGTGGTTGCCCCCAGCTGCAACTCCTAAATAAGACCCAACTTTAATGGTCTCTCTGTCAGTATCAGGGGCACTTTTGGAGCTGGAGTTCAGTTGGGACAGCACCCTTAGAGGAGAGGTGAAATAAGATAGGCAGAGGAGCAGTACTTGGGTGTTCCAGGACTCACAGTTAGATTGACTCTCTCTGTGTGGTGGCCATTTCTTCATGTATGCCAGGAAACACTTTCTGTAGTTTTCAAGTGATGAGCATGAATGTGTGAAGTTCTTTGACTCAGCCCTGAATAATCATGTGCAGAGAAATCAAGTCACGTACCTGCACATGTGAGCCACCTTAAGGTGTGACAAGTGACCCAATGCATACATCCCGTTCAGTTATAAGCTGCTGAAATCTCTGACGTGATGAAAAATGGCTTTCTTTGTCTGCCTCAGAAGAACACAAAGCTCTTTTGACACAGCTCTGACTTGATCCTAAGTTTCTAGGAAGTCTGGCTATGCTAACATCCATGCTAGAAGCGGTCCGTCACTCCCATCTGCCCACCCTATTTGGGATCTAAAAGCACATGCCTTTTTTTTTTTTTTTTTTGGCTTGGTATTTAAGAGCTTTGAAGTTCACCTTTAATAAGAAGAAAGCTGATGTAGCACAATGGAAATAAAACCTTTAGAAATAGTGAGATGGGCATGTCTGAAGAATTCTTTATTCCCTCGCTTGACTGAGCCACTGCTGAACTAACTGGTGATAAATGTTTCTTGGGAAGCAGGAATTAATCAGGGAAGCTAAAAATTAAATGCAATGTGACCCCCAGAGATGAGACCTTGTGATAGCTGAGCTAATCAGTCTTGGTCAACCACATGTCCCTTTATGACCTCACATTTCTAGGCATGTCCAAGCAGATCTGAAGAAATGAAGCAAATGTGCAGTTCCAGTCTACACAGTCTAGACAAGACCAAAGTCTATAAACTCCAGCCTTCTGTCTCCAACAGTGATCATCCAAGTTTCCCTAAGGAAGGTCACAGCTTAGATGGTGGTGACGATATTCTTGGTTGTGCATGTCACCTGGTAAATAGGAGTCATCCCACAGTTAAGGGCACATGATCAAGTCATCTTGATGAAGCAAAACAGGTCTGGGCTAAATGCCTGGGATGAAGGCCACCAAAGAACCCCATGTCAGCCACCATGTTCCATGATGGAAGAAAGACGGGATCTAATTGTGGCAAATATTTATCATTATTTGTGCAGTTGGGAAACTGGCTGGAACTAGATGTAAGAAAGTATCTGGATGTGATGTATGTGGGGTACATGCTGTGAACCAGTAAATGACTCAGCAATAAGGGTGGGTGAAGAGGCAAAGAGGTTTTCAAAATGTGCTGCTATGTTTTTGCTCTTTTTTGCGGGGAGAATTGTTGAAGTTTTTCATTTACATTGTTTGCTTTGCATATGTTGAATATTTTACTTTTGCAGCATAACGTGGTAGTAAGTTGCATAATGTATGAAATAAATTGTTGTATTTTTAACTTTTTATCAAGAATGTTGATGTTTTATATTTTTGTAAAACGCTTAGATGTGTTTTCTTTTCTTTTTTAACAATCTGTTGGTATATAAGTTTTTTATATAAAAAAACCACAGTAATAATTTTGCTTTTTTTTAAACATATGCTCATTTTTTTAAAAAAAAATATAGAAATGCATTTCCATTGTTATGGCTAAGAGCAGGCTTCCTCAACCTCGGCCCTCCAGATGTTTTTGGCCTACAATTCCCATGATCCCTAGCTAGCAGGACCAGTGGTCAGGGATGCTGGGAATTGTAGTCTCAAAACAGCTGGAGGGCCGAGGTTGAGGAAGCCTGGCTAAGAGTTTCTGATAAACCTGTTATTCATGAGTTTCTTGAATTCTTTTTTTAAAAAACAAAAAACTAAGCTTGGTGGCCATTATCACATCTTCTGGAGATAAATTCGATGAATGCATGATACATTGCATTTCCTTTTTTCTTCAGATGCAAGGACTTCCCACAGGACAAGGGGGCCTGATTGATGACAGCACCTTTCCTTTCTCCCAGATATATATTTCTTCAAACCCCAGCTGTACCCTATATAACAACAAGTGGAGTGCGCTTCTGTGGATGTACCACACCAGGGGTTGTGCTGGATAAATAGCTGGTTGGGATCAAGGTAGGAAGAGGTGAGAAATCCTGAAGGAAATTTTGTGTAGTTGCTATGTTTCTTCTGCTGAAATCCTATACTCGCGTATCTGAGAGTAGGCCCTATGGAACTTAATGGAGCTTGCATTTGAGTAGGCATGGACTAGTTTGTGATGTTAAATTCCACATTTTTCATGTGTCTCAGCTTTAATGTTTTCTAGAAGCACCAGTCTAACCTTCCTTCCTGCAGAGAACAGCTTCAATGTGTGGTTGTAGAATGATCTAAGGTCCTCGCAATCAAGAGATAAGAAACATAATGCCTGTTATTTCAAGCCAATGCCAAGATTTCAAGGGCATTGATGATCAAAGCAATTGCTTCAACATTGGTGACAGAGAAATGGATTTCCATCAGAACCATTTACTGCGTTTCTCCGGCCCGCCCTGCCCCCACCTTATTTCACTCTGTTCCTCTGATTTTTGAACATTTTGTCTGGCAGTCTTCACTGCGGATGGTTTAAAAGTTCACCTGCACAAAACTCAACTTCTAATGTATTGTACCCCACTTAAGGAAACCTTCTAACTCAGACCTCAAGAATCATTTTCATATCTACATCACAATTCAGAAAGTCATTGTTTTTCAGACAAGCACATGAAACTAATAGTTGAATGTTGTCCATGTACATATGATATGACCAGCCAAAGTTAGGCACTTTTATGCTGCATTGACAGTGGTCAGCATTTGTCAGTTGGGTTAGTGATTTTCGCCCCCCCCCCCCCAAAAAAAAGGTCAACAACTCTGGGCCATCTCCCCCATTTTCTGAAATTGAGTCCCCACGGGGGGCGTGTTATACACAGAAAAATACAGTATTTATATACATACCTCGATCAAGTTAATCAGACCCCATGCCTATCTGAGAGTCAGCTCTGTTGAACACAGTGGGACTTAACTACAGGGCAAACATACACAGGATTCTTCTGCAAAGGTTCCTTCATCCACTCTTTTTAAAATGGAAAATCAGTGTTGAACAAGTTCAGTGCCTTCCAGTGATGGGTGAATGAGGAAGTGTTGGGACCAAGCAATCAAGTGCTGTGTATTGCTACCTTATGTTATAGATCTGGCAGAACCTACTTTTCTCCAGGAATATATACACTGGACAAGAATTTGTCCAAGGCTGCTGCACCATTCACATAATGTAAATTGTACATCCCAAGTCCCATTTATTTCAGTGAGAGAGGTATGTGTGTGGCTAGATACTTGCCATTGGTACCAGTGGACATTCAAATGACTTAGGTTGGACTGGATCAAGTCACTAGCTTGATAAACCATCTGGTTCTGCTCCACACAAGAGAATTCAAAAATAGGGTGCGGAGTTGGACTGCTGCCTCATTCTGCCCACAGATTTGGCCATAAATCCATGTGGTTTGCACATGTGTGAAATAAAGACCTCGCACCAGAATCGGTCTGAGAACTATAACAACAACAACAAAAACAGAGCAAAACAGGCTCATTCCTCACGGATGTTCTCCTCAGAGGTATTTAAACAAGCTGTGGTAGATTTGAAGATTGGTGTGGGGCAATGGAAAATATGAATGAGAAAGTAAGCAGTAGAGATTGCACTCTAATGAGGTACAGTGGGGAAATGTTTGACGCTCTTCACTGGAAATGGGTCAGAAGCAAAGAGAGCTCTGCAATAGTTCAGGTAAGAACTTGTTCGACTGCAACTGATTTTAACAGAACTTTCCACTTACTATGGGCATTTTAAACAGATTGCTTTGTCAAATATAACACATCATTCCCACAGTTCAGAGGGCACATTGTAGTAGAACTCTTGAACACACAAGCTCTTCCACAGAATGATTTGCAGTTGAAAGTACACTGAAGAGCTTATGCACACCGAATTCCATGCTCAGTAGTTGATGTATTTAGAGAAGGGGTGGGGAAATTCTGGTCCATGGGCCAATCTTGGCTTGCCAGGGAGTCTAATTTGGTCAACAAGGTCATTTCCCCCAAAACACACCCACTTGTTAATCAGCTGACATCACTGTCAGAGAGCAAGATTGAACCCTCCGCTCATCAGCTGGTGAGCAGAATTTCAGTCCTGATGAGTGCTGCTTAGCCAGTGTTTTCCAGGGCTCATGGAGTAGGGGGCAGATATGACATGGTTCCTCCCATGTGACCTGGATCTTCTTATGTTACTGAAGCAGCATGAGAAAGACAGGTGCGCATGACTTCCATACTACTAAGAAAGGTAGTCACAGAGGCTTTCTTAAATGCTCCAGATATATCAAGTTTACTATTCAAGCATTTCTCTGTCCTTATATTAGCTCTGCCTCTTTGTAGCACAGGATTGGGGTGAGGTTACAAATAGATGAGCACCCCTTTGCTTTCTTCCAAAAGGTGGGAATGTTTGTGAATACAAGCAAGACCAAGGGTGTATGGAAGGTCCCTGCTGTCTCCTCCTTCACATGTACCACTCAAAGGCCTACCACACTAACCTGGGGCACGGGAGGGGGTGCTGTGGCAATGAAGCTACCCCAGCCTCTCAGAAAAACTGGAAACTGCCTTGTACCAAGTCAGTACTTGGCAGCAGCTCTTCAGGGTTTCTGGTCATCTCCCAGCTGCACCTGGAGATTCCAGGGAGTGAGCCTGGGGCCCTCTGCATGCAAAGAATGCTCTACCACTGAGCTAGGACCCTTCTCAAAGAGAGTGCCCAAGGAGTGGAGCTGGGACAGGTTGCATCAGTTTCTGCCAGGGAGCTGACATGCTTCCCTTCAATGTATGCTTCTGCCTTCTCATACCCTGGGCCAATATGGTGGTGGGCTTTGGGGGAAAGGAAAGGAAAGGAAAGTCAACAGTGGCAGAGGCAGCAGTGGCCCTGCAGGTCAAATATGCTGTGCTGATTGCCTTCTTGTGCTCACTTATATAAATCCCAATGAAAGTTAGTGCTAACAGGAGTGTTTCCTCCTCCAGAGCTAACAGCAGGAGGAGGGGGATATAAATTGGAAAGCAAGCAACAATCAAGGCTCTCTTCAATGCACATCTACATGCATTTTTAAAATTAAAATTAATTACTTAATTGCAAGACCAGGAACATTCATCAGGACTACGGTGGAGCTGGGTTTGATCCTTCCCTCCTGCTGGGGTCCCAATTAAAATCCCCCCTGTGTGAACTGCTATTAGCCGTAGTGGTAGGAGGTGGGGAGGAAAGGTCCTGTTAGCCCTTACTGTCACTGGGATTTATTCTCAAATAAGTGAGCATCAGGACTACAGCTTTCATCTCATCTATTTTTTTTTCCTCCCAGGCTATTCCTTTAAAACTTCAGAAAGAAATCTCAATGGGAATTCATTGTGAAAAAATTATCCTCTGGCTACACATAAATCACTATTTGTGTCTCAAAGGTGATTCTGAGGGCAAGTCCTTACATTGTTGCTCCCCAACCTGGGAGCCTCCAGAAGTTTTGGACTGCTGGCTCATGCTGATGGGAGTTGCAGTCCAAGACATCTGGAGGACCCCAGTTTGAGAAAGGTAAAGTTAAAGGACCCCTGGACAGTTAAGTCCAGTCAAAGGTGACTATGGGGTTGCGGCGCTCATCACATTTTCAGGGCAAGGGAGCAGGCATTTGTCCACAGACAGCTTTCCGTCTCATGTGACCAGCATGACTAAACCACTTCTGGTGCAACAGAACACCGTGACGGAAACCAGAGTTCATGGAAATGCCATTTACCTTCCCACCGAAGCGGTACCTATTTATCTACTTGCGCTGGTGTGCTTTCGAACTGCTTGGTTGGCAGGAGCTGGGACAGAGCAACAGGAGCTCTCCCCATCGTGGGGATTCAAACTGCCAACCTTCTGATCTGCAAGCCCAAGATGCTCAGTGGTTTAGACCACAGCGCCACCTGCGCCCCCAGGTTGAGAAATGCTGGCTTGCATTATATGCCACACTATGGCTTCCCATGGCTTCCTCACAGCAGAAAATAAATAATGTGGCACTGGAATGATATGAATTTAACTATAATTTCTACACCATCAGGAACATTTTACTTTTCCAGGAAGAAGCCAGAAGTCAATAAATGGATTGTGAGCAACAGCAGTCTCATACTAGGCTAATTCAGATCCTCCCTCCCCACTTCCATGGTGCTGTTTCTCCAAGGAAAAGCACTTCAGACTCCTTGATTGCTTTGCACCAGAGTTATTGTGAGCCTATTGATGACTTGCCATCCCTATTTGGCTGGACTGTTTTTATCAGCACAGCGGGGCTCAACCTCACTTGCAAAATTAGCTCTGGTTTGGAATCAATCAGATCTCCCGAAAAGACTGAAAGGGGGGGGGGAGTAATACATTGGGAAGGCAGCCAACAAACAAAAGCCCTTATTGTTGTAGTTTAGCCTCCTCTAATAATCCTGATCGAAACCTTTGTTTTGCTGTTTTATGACATATGTCTGGAAGCTGATGACCTCCTTGCCCAAGAAGTCGCTCGAGGGCTTCTTGCTAACAATCCAATCGAAAGGCTGAATAGCGAGGGCATTCCTGAGCTGATGAGCTGGGATTTCTCTCTGTGCTTCCTGATGTTGTTCCACTTGAACATCTGTGTGTGGTTTTTGTGAAGTACGGCTCATGCAACTGGGCAGGTCACTGGTTGCTTGAAGCCTACAGGACCCAAACTTCACAATGGGCTCAGTGGAAATGGAGGGGGAAAGTGTTTTCACCTGTGAGCTGCTTGCTCAGGGAGCCTGTTTGGCAGCGGTCCTTTGGACAAGTGATTAACTGAACACATTGGCTGCCAAGCACTGCAAAATAAAAGAATTCCCTGTGGAAATGGTGGCGGAGCTCTGTTCTAATTCAGCTGCAAGTAATGCAGAAATGGCCATTACAGTGATTTAGTGACTACCCTAAAGACCTTGGCAGCTGGTAAGTTCATTTAGGCAAGGAAGTCGCTCACAGGAGATGCAACTGAGCAGCATATGCTAACAATGGTCCACCAAAGCCTCGGTGTTATTTTTGTTACTGAAGCTGAGCAGCATCGGGGAGCCATGATTTAGCCCTTTTTGGCTGAGAATGAAATGGATATTTTTAAAGATACTCAGCAACTGCATGAGTTGGTTAGCTTTGCAACAAATGCTGATCTTAACATTCCCTGCATCTAATATCTTCAAACATCTGTTCCCAGATTCCATGCAGATCTGTGGCTATCTCCAAAACTGGCATGTGAATTATAATGGACTTTGTTTTCTGTCATGTAAAGCAAAGGAAATGTCTTCTGTATAGCCCACAGTGGAACTTGATAATTGATGGAGACAATCAAAGCTCGTTAAGACTCTTGGCTACAGTATGAAGCACTTGAAACCCAGCCACCAGGAATGTGTAATGATTATGGCACCACAACTACATGGAAACCTGAGTCATGGCAGCAGGGAAGAGCTGGAGAAGCCATTGTAAGTTGCTCAGCTGTCCAAATTGCATGGATCTGGAGGCTATGATCTGAGTTCTGGTACTCATTTACAGCACCCCTGTGTATAGCTGCTCAACCTATATAAGTGTGAAGAGACAGATTATTAAGTGGACACCATAAGTTTCCACTAGTCTTTCTGCAGAGAAGAAGTGGCCCAAAAAAGGATGCACAGATCTTCTCTCTGCTCAGAGAAGGAGGAGGAAAAACCATACAAACCTTTTCCCAGATGCGTTTTTGGTTGTGGGGGAGGGATGCAGAAATACTTCCATGTCTGGTATATGCAACATAGAAAGCAACCCTACATATTTGCTGTGGTGTGTTTACTAAGATCCAATTCACATGTAACTTTTCTGGCATCTTAAAGTTTCTAGGATGATTTCACTGGGCCAAGTTCTTCGGGTGTGCATTTCTTTTATGCCAATCAGAAGTTGAGAACTGGTCTTTCTGTTCCAGAGCAACCCCTGGTCTTCAGTTGTTTGCTTCGGCATGGTTAATGCCAGTTTACACCACTGGAGGGGGCATTCAAGCAATGCATTCTTCATCTTGCAAAATGGATGTGAAGAAATCGTTTTGTGGTAACTTTACCATGTCCAAAAGAAGACTGCAAACTGAGCCTATGGAGTAGTAGGGTGGGTGGAAAGAGAAGAAAAAAGTCTAATTTGAGGAGGACTTCTACCTTCAGGGTTGCCACTTTCCTTAATTTGCCACCACCAACCCAACCTGATTAAAAATTGACCTCCTCAAGCTGCAGAACTGGTACTGTTAAAAGTGCCACATAATATTTTTCTACTTTTGTAAGCAATTGATCTTATAACATGGCTGCACCAACACTTTGAAACTCCTTGACTATTGACATCAGGTATCTTCACTGTACTCTTTTCAGATCCTGTTAAAAACATCCTTGTTCAAAGAAGCCTACCTACATATGTAAAACACTGACATGTGTTTTAATCTGTTTTTAGCTTATCAGCAAATGAACTGGTAAGGGAAGGGAGGGGGTCTTGAACCGTATTTCAGTACTTTAGAAAATAGACCTATTCAGTATGGAGCACTTTGGAAGCTCCTCAGTTCAGTTTTAGTCCAAATCCCAATTCAGAAACAAAGCTTTGTGCTGCACCATTCAGTAATATTGACAACTCAAAATATGGATTTGCAGCCCCTCTTAAGTAAGTGAAACCTTCCAAATTTCAGACAAATAAGGCCAGGGGTTGTGCTAGTCATCTTTAAATTATTCTTATTCTTATTATTAACCAACTGTAGCTTTTTTTGCAGAACTGACTGAAATTTGCAGGCTTGTTTATTTCTGTGGAATAAATCCTGCCAAATGTATGAAGAATATCTGCAGTCATTTTCCTGGAAAATCTAGGGTATCTTCTCTAGTGTTTTATGGGAAACGTGTATGAAAATAACACACACAGAAGAGGTGCCCCATGTAAGAAGCCTGTCAAATTACAGCCAAATTGGCCAAAGGCTTTTTTTCGGTAGGTGCCTTTGAGGTTGAGTTGGGGTGAAGAACTAAAAGGGATTTCATTTTTCTTCTGAAAACTCCTGGCATAAGCAAACAGTTTTAATTCATACCCACTGTACCAAGAGGGGAAAGCCACTAATGTGTTGATGTATGTATACTCTTGCCTACACATGAATACATACTCAACTGATGTGCATTTTTAGGTCCTGAGTTCAGAATTGTGGTGCACTGTGGAGCAAAGTCCATTTATGCCACATTCATATCAGGGGATTAGTCATCAGACAGCAGGCTAAAGCTTAGAACTGGGGATTTATTACAAAATAGAGAAAAACTTATTTTATGTGCAGATTGTTATGAAAGTAAACTATAGATGATACAAGTAGCCTGATACCAGCACCACAAAGTGGTTGAGGTCGAGGAAAAGCCTAATGCCAAATATGACATGATGAGATGAAATGAGTGTGGTTCAATCTCATTAAAGAGCGAAGCTAGAAAAATAAACAGTGCTATTTAGGGGAAGCTGAGAGATACAAGTAGAGTAGAAAAGAGAAAAGCCAGCTTATATATATTGCCTCTCCTAGAGTGAAGGAAGGAAAGGAGGCGTCTTATTCAAAGGGAGATGTATGTGGATCATCTTTGGTTCCAAGCCATTGTAGATGTTTGAGCTGTTTATGGTGAGGAGCTTTGCAGGTAGAGCCCTGCAGGATTCTGGAACCTAAGGCTTCCTGGGAGAGAGGGGTGAAGAGGAAATATGAAAGGGAGTTGCATGTTCCCTTGTGTCCCTGACTAAGCCAAACACAAAACAGCCAAAATGGAAAGCAGACAGGAGACACTGGGGTGTGGGGAGGGAGGAATGGGAGCCAAGTAGGCTAGGATTGGAGTGATCTGTGATGAAAGAGTTGAGGTCAGGAAGGAATTCACAAGGAACACAGATATGCGCACATTTAAGCTTCAAACCTAAGCACACTTACCTGGGAGTAGGTTCCATTGATTCGGCATGACTTACTTCTGAGTAGAATGAAATGCAGCTTTTGGTATGCAATATTATTAGTTCATTAAAAATAATGTATAAAGACAAAGGTCGTATATAAATTATGTAAGCAAACTATATAAATGGATCATAATAACCACTACAGAATTTGTAGAATAAAATCCAGTGGAAGATCCAGGTGTTTTGCTTTCTACTGTATTATTGGATTACAGAAGCTTTCCCCCACCTCCATCCCTGTCATCCCAGGCAAGATTCTGAAACCTAAGTTTTATAGGAGAAAGCATCTCTTAGTCTATGAAAGCTCTTATCCATATCACATTGTGGCTGTTTGCCATCTTGCGGCGAACTGCTTTTCAGCTACATTCACTTTATTGCCATCTGCTGCAATGATGTTAAAATGCCTAGGAAGGTTTTGTAACATCTCCCTACAGAGCAATTTGTTCACAGGACTTTATGGGTCACACACGCACACACAATCATTTGATAGCCTTCTTTAATTCTTTCTTCATGTAAAGCATAATGAGAAGATCCTTCTATTCATTCAACAGTGGGTGCCCCAGCATGTGATGGGCTGTCCAGATCCAGGTTGTTGCTCTGATTATACTGTTCTGGGTGCAGCTCCAGCAGGGATGGGGAAACTCATACCTAGAGCTCAAAAAGAGCACTTAAACCTTCACCGACTGGCCCTTGGTGCTTTCCCGCTGGAGATCTTCAGTTAGAAGCTGAGCAGCAATCTTTTGAGGATTGTATACCTTTTGAGCATCCTTGCTGACTCTATTGCATGATCTTTTTAAATACTATATCACAAAGTTGGAGGGAGGCTTGTATTTTTTTAAAAAAATGATATTTATTAGTAGTTTCAAAGTTATAAAGAAAAAAGAAAAATTAAAAACAACACTGTAATACATAGAAAGAAAGAAAAAAGTGAAAACAACAATACAGCAAGAAAATAAGAAGAAAAATGGAAAACACAAGAAAAAAGAAAACAACATAGATCCCAAATTGCATATCTATAACTTCCATTTGCTTGTTTCATTGACCTCCTCACACCTCCCTTTTTGTATTCTAGTTTAATTAATTATTTCAGCAAATTCTTTCCATCTTTCTCAATTTTTGTTAAAAAATTTATCTTGACAGTTTAACTTTATAATTAGCTCAGCAAATCCTTACCATCTTTCCCCATATTCTGTTATTCAAGTTGCCTTAATTTATTTAACCTTATCTTACCCTAAAATACCTTAAAGCTTAAATCTTAGTTTTCAAATGTACATAACTCCTGATATCATTTCTGCTAGAGTCATATAGTTTCATTCCAACATTTCCCCTAATATTCATTAATTTTTAGCCAATTTCCTAAATAAAAAGTTTCCTTTATAAATTTTCTTCCAATCTTCATCCAACGTCTCATCTTCCTGGTCTCGGATCGTGTCAGTCCTTACTGTCCAATCCATCTAGTCCATCAACCTGGAAGCCTTATGTCCGAGGCCCTCAAGTCTCCTCCATGTCCCTTCTGCATTTCTTCTTGTTGTTGTTTATACTTGCCCTTTTCCTTGTCTTTTGTTGGTCTCTTTCTTAATTCCTTTCCTTTCTTATTGAGGAGTAGTTCTCTGGGGGGTTCCAACCCAGAGTTATCTCCATCTGCCTTCATCAAACCCACCAATTCCCCAAAGTTCCACTCCCCACAGTCCTCGATAAAATCCAAAAAATATTTAAAAACATATTTCAAGGTCTCTCCAAAGTTAGGAACCTCCTCAACACCAGATTCCCCCTGGCCCATTCCAACTTCAATCTTCAATAACAGCGGCTTATACTCCTGTAGGGCCTCGGGTCTCTCCATTTGTATTATTTGAGGTGCAACCGCATCCTCCTCCATTATCTTCTGTTCTTGCCCAGTCAGTACTAATTCATGAGTTGGTCCCTGAATATCAATGTTCCCTGTTTGTCCACAGTTATTAACCACAACAGTCAAATCCATTTTTTCATTCATCAAGTCCATCTTCTCATGCATCTGTTCCAACAGGGCACTTGTCTTGCATAAAGCAAGCACCCAATCTTCCTCCCAGCTCATCTTTAGGCAAGGTCAGAAAAGACTGTTCCCACGGCCTTAATCTCACAGCTGTTGAGTCCTCAAGTATACTGCTGCAACAATTTAACAAGCTCGCTCTAGAGGAGACAATTTCTATTTGTATCCATTTTTTTTTTAAGGCAAGTCCAACAAAGGAAAATTACTTTCGTTTTTCAGATATTTTCCGGATATTTTGTTTCTTTAAGATGCAAAAGGCAACATTGGAATCAGCTTGTTTCTCTTCTTTAACTATCTGTCAAAATGTTCCATTCACGGTCAATGAACCTACAATTTCTGTCTCTGACACCCCGTTCCCAGGTTAGAGACAGTGAAAACTCATCCTTCTCGATCCCTCTCCTGCAGGGGTTAAACAAACAAAATTCCCCCCCCCTTTTCTCCCGCTTCCAAGGGGGTTTCAGTATTTCTGAATGAAGGAAATTTAGACTTTTTTGACAGCTTTCCAGGCTTTAGCTTACGAAGTTTTGCTTTAGTCTATATACAAAAAGCGGAAGGCGGACTTCCTGTTTTGAACCTTCCCGCTTCGATGCCAAATTAAGATATTTCTTGATCCAATTTTCCGTTTCTACTCACGGGTACTTGTTTTAAATCCAATTGTCCACAGAAAAAAGTCAGCGCTCTCCGGCGATGGCTGTGCGGCTTCACTCCGTGAAAATAGCAATCAGTTCGCAGCACTGTGCCGCTCACCCCGCTTCAATCCGGCGCCCGAAAAAGGGGTTCCCAGTGAGTAGGGGGTGCTTCTGGTGCCCTGCTGAACCCCATGTTCCCAGGCTTCCTCCTCCTGGGATTTCTAGCGGGTCCCCGCCTTCGCTGCGGTGGGAAGACCCAGTTTTCACGGAGCTAGTTCCTCCGGTCGGAGGAACTCCGCCATTCACCGATGGCGCTGACCCGGAAGTTCCGGAGGGAGGCTTGTAAGCTATGTATACTAAATAGGGCTGGGAAGGCCTGGGGGGAAACTGGGGGGGAACAGAGAAAACCTGGTTTTCCCCCTCCCCAATTTTCCAGGTTTTTTTTCCAGGCCTTCCCGTCTCTAATACTAAATCATAGAACCATATAGTATATTTAGCCTACAAGCTCCCCGCCCCCTTCCAACTTTACAGTCCTATGATTTTAGTACTTAAAAGCTCAAGCTTTCACAAATGCAAATGACGGGGCAAAAACCTCAACTACTTATGGTGACTTTATCACTGACATTTTTCTGAAGCAAAATCACTCAGCAGTTGCGGACTCAATGGAAATGTGGGTGAGCTAAAAATGCAATGCATGTAAATACCTACATGAACTGGGTTCTTCATTACTAACTATTTGTCTGCTTCTCTGAGCATCATTCCCACTGAATTCATCATTTTTCCCTTTGTGACTAGGGATGGAGGAATCTGTCCATTTCAGTTCTCTTGGTTTCTCATTTTTCCAATCTTAAATTCAATCCTTTACATTTCTTTACTGATTTGCGGGGGGTGAGGGTTAAACTCATTGTGAAAATTCATCAGCCTTTTTGTGCAAATTTCTCCTAATTTTGTATGCCAAATACACACATTTTTGCAAAGCAATTTCCCCAAACATAATGCAATTGACATAATGCGATTGGCATGCTATTTTCACAAACAGGTCTTTTTTATCCACATTTTTTGGTGTGTGTTTTTGTACTCATTATTTGCCTGGAGATCTGTGCTGCAAAATTCAGAGCAGTGAACATTTTGAGGGATAACTGTGGTTCAATTACATTGCTGTTTCAGAAAGTGTGTTTTTTGTAGGTTCACCTTTAAATGTGAACTGAATTGAATTCCTCACCCATCCCTAATTGTGTCATACTTGTGGAAAAAACCTTTTCTGTCATAGTTAGTAGTCTTCCCTGGCTGTAGAATGTTTTCCCCATCTCCTGCCAAGCTTGAGATATAACTTTATTACTCGGTTTGTAACATTTTAAAATTATTATTAGCAGAAGTGGTAGTGATAGGAGGAGAGGGAGGAGAAGGAGCAAAGGGAGGCAGAAGACACAATGTTATTGTGTTAAGAGCAATCACATTGCTGCTCAGTCTGGTCTTCCTAATATGGGAGGTTCAAGAGCTTTGGAAATTAGGCAGAGCAAATTTCCCTGTAAACTAATTTATAATGAAGCGGAGAAATAAACAATGGAAATGTAATGCACTCAGCACACTTGAAATCGGCAAGACTGGGGAATAGAAGAAAATAAGATGTGGGACTTAAGGTGACAAAGCTGGAGGCCTGATAAGTGAAATAAAGAGAATCATCTGAATAGAAAGGAAAGAAACTAAATTAAAGAACTGCGGCATAATGAATACTTCATTTAGAACCTTCCTCCAAGAGTTGGAATCCACCCCGGGGTCGGTGTTCATTGCAGAATTTACAGAAAAGGTAGACCTACCATGTAGTTCTCCTAATTTATTGACACCTGCACAGCACTTAACAATGTCTCCATATTTCAGCCACTTACCATTTACAGTTTCACTTCTGCAAATGAGAAGTATCTGGGACAAAAATAAATCACACAAAATCCACTTATTTTTGCCACTGGGGTGCATCTTCACATATCCTGTCCTAGCCAATGTTCACGTGTGTGTGTGTGTGTGTGTGTGTGTGTGTGTGTGTGTGTGTGTGTGTTTAAAAGTTCCATGCGGTTTTTCAAGCCAAAATCAACCCAGTGAAACAGAGAAGGGCTCCTTCTTCTGACACAGAAGTGCCTATTCATATTGGGACCTTTCACCCCCCCAACTTGGAGTAGAAAAATACAAATAAAACACTATGTGTCTATTTTATACTATGTGTCTATGTGTCTATTATATACTATTTTATAAAATAAACACTATGTGTTTATTTTATACTATTTTATGTTGTCCAATTCAGACAACATTGGAAGTTGCTTGGGTAGAAAGCTACCTGATAAAACTGGCTATGTCCAATTTTTAAAGTTTTTTGAAGGAGTTTTAAGTGGGACAAGAAAATACAGATTTTGGATTTATTTATTTTGCATTTTAGCGTACTGTTCTCAGCATCTGTAACAAACTGCAGTTCCCTGGATTCTTTAGGGGAAACCATGACTGTTTAAAGTGGTATTGTAGCATTTTCAATGTAACCTGAGGTACTACTTTAGCTAATGGGGTCTCCTGCTGCCGCCGCACCGCAATTTCTGTTCTCATCCTGAAGCAAAGTTCTTAATCCAAAGTACTATTTCTGGGTTAGCGGAGTCTGTAACCTGAAGCGCCTGTAACCTGAAGCGCCTGTAACCCAAGGTACCACTGTGTGGGGTGAATGTGGCCTAAGTTTTAGATCTCACCTTGTACCCCCCAAAATGCCTAAGGGTGCTCACAAAACCCCAATTTACCTGTCAAATTCCCACACATACCTGTCATAATTCTGATAAACTCACTTAATAACTCTCACCATTAAAAGACCCAGGAGCAGCAGTCAACCAAGCCGATTTTCCAGCTAGTAGTTAAAACCACCACCTCACCTGGCTCCAAAGTCAACCAGGAAGGGTAGGTGGATGTTGTGAAATCCAATAAAGCCAGAGGCCAGATAGAGTGTGCTGGACTAGCCCCCATCTCAGCCCATCCCTCTGGCACTGATGAATTTGCGAGTGTGGCCGAGGCCATGCCAGTGCCCGAGACTGCCGGAGCCCAATGGGTTGGGTAGCAATGGCGGATGTGGATTGCAGGAACTGAATAAATGATAAATATGCTAGAAGAGCAGCAGTGTATCATCATGATAAACATCTCAGGAATGCAATGGAGAAGGTGCATGTTTTCTCTGGTCATCACCATTAAATAGATGCATTGTTATTCCCGAATCAATTGCATTTCAGCACCATTTCATTCTAATCAGATTGTCAATAACCCCTGGATAGCATTCAGCAGGCCAAAAACCACCAGCTTTCTAGTTTTCCTTCTTAATTGTGTTTGGAAACAAGCGTGCTCACATTTCTCCCACAGAGCCTGTGCAACCTGATTTAATAAACACGGCGAGAGATTACCTCTCGCTGTGGGAAGAGTCGCATGAGGATTTGATCTCTGCACTTCTGCAAACTGGGAATCCCTTAGTCCGATTGTGTTAAATAAATGCGGTAATTCATACCATATTTGCATTGTAAGCTGCTGAAGGGGAAATTGAGAAGCTTTGCTGCAAGTGACTTATGTATGTATTACATGCGGATCCCGTTTACCAAACACAATGCATTCCATGGAATTCATTCGTTAGGTGAGTGTTTGAGTAATGAGTCCACAATTTCCATTATTTCCTATGGAAATATTTTGAATGCAGGATTTGTCTGCTCTCTTCCCCCCTCACTTTATGGCTCTAGCCAATCAGCAAAAGAAAGACAAAGTTAGAAAGAAAGAAAGAAAGGCTGATTTGTACCCAAACTCTCCTGCTCCCTGATTTTTCCAATCTCTCCTGTTCTCTGATTTGTCCAATCTTACTCCTCAGTCCCTCTTTCCATGGTTTCTGCCTGAAAATGGCTGCCACTGACCAGCAAAGCACAAAGAGAACAAGGAAGTTGGCTGTTCAGATAAGTCAGGGGTCAGCAAACTTACTGTGCCTTGGGCTGGTGTCTCCAGTGCTGATCGCACGGCAGGCCGGAGGGCGGGGGAGTGCGTGCCCATACGCGTGTGCACATGCTATTTCCAGCACACTTCCGGGTTGGAGGAGCACCAGAAATAGCTTGTGTGCATGTGCACGGGCCTCCTCCGACCCGGATGTGCACTGGAAATAACGTTTGCACATGTGCAAATAACGCTTGCGCATGCGCACAAGCTATTTCCAGTGCTCCTCCGACCTGGAAGTTGGCAGCCGTGCAGCGCAGCGCCGGTAAGAGCGGGCGGCGGGGGTCACCATGGGCCAGATAAACAAGACCCTCGGGCCTTATCCAGCCCACAAGCCTTCGTTTGGGGACCCCTGAGATAAATGAATCTGTGGAGCATATTGCAAGGTCTGGGCATAATTCTTTACATGCGGATAAGTGGATTTTCAGGTAGGGAGTGTGCAGAAAGTGAGACCAAGTGTATTTGCTTGTAGAGATTTGTGCTGGGAGAAAAGGGCAAAAGGGCCAGTCCCTCCTAACTGAGGATATTGAAGAGGCACCCATTTAGGATCTTATATTTGTGCAGTATTTCCAGGAAGCAAAACTTTCTGCTAACTTCCAAAGTTCTGTGCACCTCTGCAACAGAAAAACTTTGACTTAGGAAGTACACAGCTGGGCTTATTCAGGAGATAAGGATTTCAGTCCTCCAATACCTTTCGAAATACATTTTCCAGATTTGACATTCAAAGCACAACCACCACAATGATCGCTCCGCCCACCCTTCTTTCAGGTAACATTCATCTGAATAATGATTTGCAGGGGTTTTGTGGGTTTGTTTTTTTAAAGTCTACAGCAAATTTCTATAGTAATGGCATGGAAATTATACATTAATCCCCAACATATTCCCTTACCATCTCCCCGCTTTCTCAGCCTGCACCGGTACAGAATGTTTTCTCTGGGGAGAAGGTATTGCAAGATCCAACGCTTGAAAGTTACCATTAAATAGTACAAACAGGGAGCCTTAGACTCCTCCGAGCTATATTAAACCCCATTGTGGTTCTTACAGCGCTAGAATATCATGTTGAACATTTTCGGCACCCAGAGACAGCTTTAAAATGTATTACAATAGCACTCAGAGAACATTTTAATATGCACAGGGAAGCAGCTGAGGAGTTGTGAAAAGCGCTGTAGCTTCCGTTCCCCTGGGCCTTTGCTTGCATTGTAATTTTCAGTGCCAAATCCTGCTCTGATTCTCATCTCAGTTGCATTCAACAAACCAAAGGAAAAATTACCTCTGCACTCTTATCTTTTTGTAACTCCTGTGCCACTTTGCACACGTTGCAGCACCAAAGCAATTACACAGAGTTGTTCGCTGGCCCACAGGTAGGCTGCGCTCCATCTGTGTGAATTGGAACTTAGTCGGCTGGACACACACACACCCATGTACACATAAGACTAGAAAATTGCCCATCACCAGGTTAATGGGGTCACTTTGCATAGGGAAGAAGACAAACAGGAGAGCCGTGTTTTCAAAAGTGCCAACTGGAAACCAAAAAAACAGTTATTATGGCTCAGTCCATTTCAACATACCAGTTGCTTCTTTGGAAGCAATCAATCAACAAATATTTCAAACATTAGGCCGGATTCAACTAACCCATTGTACCAGTGGAAGCCAGTGCAAGGTCTCCCACTAGTGTAATTGGGCTTTTCCCCTCTTCCACCCCCCACATCCCTCAGATCTGTTCTGGAGGGTCAGGAGAATACCCCAGAACAGTGTATGGGGGGGTGGAATGGGGGATCATTCCATCTGGCATGCAGAAATGCTTGTGCTGACTGAACAGTTATCACAGCACAACCAAAATTCTATTCAGCTATTGACCCATGAACACAGTTATATGCAGTACTAATTAACATATTTGAAATAGTTATAAAACAGGTAAAAACATAACCATAAATTAAGATCTTTATGTCAAATTGAGTGGCACCGTATATAATTTTGTTTATGTGTAAATGACTGATTTTGCATTTTTTCTGGTTTCTGTGCCTTAGTGTTTGTATGTGTCTTAGTGCACACTTTCACTGCCCATGTACACACTTCTCCTTCACTCCTTCCCTCTCTCCTATCAGTCAGCCCTGTCACTCATGACAGCACTTGCAAGAGTACCAGATTTCTCAAATGTTGACACTCAGCTGATCATTGGAGCTTGCAAAGTACTATGCTTTTGCATGCAGTGATTTGATTTCAAACCAATCGGGCAAAGAAAAATGTGTCTTTGTGACATCAGGTAACAGACATATGGTCAGCCTCACCCACCTGTCAAAGTTGGCCCATGGGGAAGATATGGATCTGATCCACTGGTCAGATCCAGTAACCAGCCCTGATGGGTACCTTGTATCTTGATCAAGGCATGCCTCCTTTTGTTGTTCATTTGAACCATGAGAAGCACTCAGATCTGCACCAATCTCAATCTGTCTCTGGAATTCAATTCAGGAGCAGAAGCTCTAAGGCTGCCCCCAGGATACTCCAAATCTGTAGGAATTTAATAAAAGTAGTGTTATGCCAAATATTTATTCCAGATTATATATATATATATATATATATATATATATATATATATATATATATATAAATTAATTTTGCAGATTCCAAATTGCTCTTTAACATGGAACATCACCACAAGAGAATAATCATGGAAGCCATCGAGATAGAGAAACACCCTCACAACATGAACAAGCGTGACGACACGTCCCGCCTGCCAGACATCTGGAAATTAGCCCTCCCCACAAAAACCGACACCAGAACCAGAGGCACACAGAACGCCATCTCCAATCAACCACACCAGACCCAAACCCAGACCCTCTCCACAGATAAATTACAGACACCATCCAGTAACCAAACCATAGTGGCACCTCCGGATGCTGCACCCCCCTGCAATCCCTACACAGATCTGGCTGGCACAGGGCACAAAACCACAGCTCGCCCCTATACACGAAGCCAAGCCAGAGCACAACTATTTGCAGTACAACCATCTTCTCAGAAAAACTATTCACAAGCTCAAGAGGTCAAGACACGAAAGCTTTAGCAACTAATCCACACCTAACGACCCTCCTAAGTGGTACTCAGAATATCACTCAAGAAATCACTCAAGATATCCCTCAAGTAATTAATGAACAAAAGAAGATAAGGCACACTAACCTGGGAACTTCCTCTCTGCCCAGAACGTTGGAGGCTATACACCACACCCCCTCAACAGTATTTATAGGAACTCAAACACTGAGATCCTGCTCTGTTCCAGTAACAAGAAGCCGAAAGCACCAGCCTGAAGATGACGAGTGAGACCTCGTCGAAACGTCGCCTAGACACCCCAACTCTTACACGGGAAGACACCCGAAGACACCAAAACCTGCATATATATATATATATATATATATATATATATATGCATGCACACAGTGGTACCTCAGGTTAAGTACTTAATTTGTTCCGGAGGTCCATTCTTAACCTGAAACTGTTCTTAACCTGAAGCACCACTTTAGCTAATGGGGCCTCCTGCTGCCGCCGCATCGCTGAAGCACGATTTCTGTTCTCATCCTGAAGCAAAGTTCTTAACCCGAGGTAATATTTCTGGGTTAGCAGAGTCTGTAACTTGAAGCGTATGTAACCCGAGGTACCACTGTATATTCTCCATAAGTTACTGAGTGGAGTTTTTTCTTATGATCAAGTGGTATATAGATAAGATAAAATAATAAATTAGATTAGATTAGATTGTTGTTGTTTAGTTGTTTAGTCGTGTCCGACTCTTCATGACCCCATGGACCAGAGCACGCCAGGCCCTCCTGTCTTCCACTGCCTCCCGCAGTTTGGTCAAACTCATGTTGGTAGCTTTGAGAACACTGTCCAACCATCTCGTCCTCTGTCGTCCCCTTCTCCTTGTGCCCTCAATCTTTCTCAACATCAGGGTCTTTTCAGGGGAGTCTTCTCTTCTCATGAGATTGGATTGGATTAGATTAGATTAGATTGGATTGGATTAGATTAGATTAGATTAGATTAGATTAGATTGGAATGGAATGGAATTGACTGCCACTGGATTTTAGTTTCTTCCTTCTTCCTTGTAGAAGCTTATAGCCCTTGGGTTTGAAAACTTTGAAAGCTGGAGCTATCCCATCCTGTCTCATTCACACATCACTAGCATTGCTTAAAAGAGTGAAAGAAAAACACACACAGAGAAGTCCAAATTATTAAGGAAAACATGTTCTTAACTTACAGCTTCTTCATATTTACAAGGATGGATTTTAATTTGAAGATCACATGGTAGGATCTAGTTCCATGGCTGCCTCATGCAGAAGAGAGAGGGAGAGAAAGAAAAGGAGTGGCGCCTGGGAGTTTGGCAGGAAACCACAAAGCATAGCTTCCCCTGACTACCTTTTAGTATCAACGTCCGCTGCCTGGAGGCATGCAAAGTTGCTTACTTCTAACAGCAGCAGGAAGGAGGATGGGGACAACACTAGACTTAAATTGGTTCAAACCCTGGCATCTCTAGGTGGGACTGAGACCCCAGCTTCAAACCCCAGAGAGCCACTCCCAGTCAGTGTAGGCAATAGCTGGACCAATGGTCTGATGGCATAAGGCAGCTTCCTCTATTTCTTAAAACCACACAAGATCAACAGTACTGACTTATTATAGAGACAAATATTTGCATCTTTAATTTATTATGCTCAAGCAGATTGAAATGAACCATATTGCGAGACTACAGATACAGAAGCAATTGTTTCCTACGGTTATTTAGCATATGCTAGGTTAAACTCTGGTGTATCAAAGAGGGGAGAAATCAGCAAGTTGCTCTTGTTATGATAAAAGGCAGAAGAGAATTAGATTCTGTGCTTTAATCTTTCGTGCATTTCATTCAGTTCGCTACCCACAGAAGCCATATTGGAAATCCTGAATAGCTTATTTTCCCTCCAGGCAGATTTCACTAAATAAAGAGCAGCCTCCTGGGCTTGTGTTTAAAAATCGACTAAATGCTTCCAATTTGGCTCCTCGTTTTTCAGGTGGCTGAATAATGGTCTAAATATGAACTCAGAGGCTGAAGTAGCTCCCTCTGCCTAAGAACTGCTACATGGAGGGAGATGGATGGATGCAGCTTTGTGAAACATTTCTAAAAAAGGGGGGATGACAGAGGGCATTTCTACAGGGCAGATTTTAGCTGTTTTAATCATCATTCTCTCTACAAGGAGCCATAGGAACTATAGCTCTGAGGGGAACTTTTAGCAGAAAATTCTTCACCAACTCCCTCACCCAGTCCCCAGGATTTTTCAGGGTGGGACGGGGCATCAGGACAGTAATACTAGAATTATTATTATTTATACCCCACCCATCTGCCCAGGCCTCCCCAGCCACTCTGGGTGGATTCCAACAAAATATTAAAAATACAACAAAACATCAAGCATAAAAAACTTCCCTAAATAGGGCTGCCTTCAGATGTCTTCTAAAAGTCAGGTAGTAGTTTATTTCCTTGACATCTGATGGGAGGGTATTCCACAGGGTGGGCGCCACCACCGAGAAGGCCCTCTGCCTGGATCCCTGTAACCTCACTTCTTGCAGTGAGGGAACCACCAGAAGGCCCTCAGAGCTGAACGATGGGGGTGAAGACATATAACAATATGTTTACTTGCAGGATCATCTTACCCTCTATTTGCCTGCTGGACTGCTTCAGTCTTCAGAACTGGCACTTCCACACTTGGCTTATATTCCCAGTATGGATTTCTCATTCCACAAATGCCTGCTTTGTCCTGGGGCTTCCTGCTGGCCCTGCAAAGCAATTTGGAGGCTGCGTTAAAGCTCTTTCTTGAGGAGGAGGAAATAACCAGGCAGCCCCTCTTCAGAAGAAGAGAGGATGCCTAGCGTACTTCACTACGCATTGGAAATATATGGCAGAGGCTCTAAAATACATGATAATATTATAAAGCATAAAAGGATATTGCAAAATGGTAGTTTACATGACAGTTAAAATATATGATTTGACACACCATATATTTTCATCTTTTCCTCCCTAGAAAAATGGAGCAGCTGGCATGTGTTGCATTTCATAGGGGTTGAGCTGTGTAGCTGTGAACTTGCAAAGGCCACCCAGACAGCACACAGGGAGGAAAGACTGGTTGGTAGAGTGGGAAAGTAAAAGGCATGATTGCAGACATACAAAGAAAGAGAAGAGATTTATGCCACCATAAAGGAAATCAGATGCTTTAGCACAGGCATGTCCAACAGGTAGATTATGATCTACCGGTAGATCACTGGAAGTCTGTGGCAGATGACTGGATGTCTGTGGTAGATCACGGCAGATCTCTCCCCCCCCAAAAAAAAAAAAAGCTTTGGCTCCCCCCCAAAAAGCTCAACAACTTTGCCTGTCAATAACAATGGGTAGATCACAGCCAGCATTTTTATAATGTGAGTAGATCACAGTCTCTTGGGAGTTGGACGTGTCTGTGCAGATAGAGATTTACCCTGTATTCTTCCTATTCTGGGTCAAACTGGTCTTCCCACTGGATGAATGGTATATTCCTCCAGGAGTCTTTGCCCTGAGGAGTGTGCCAAGGAGGAAGGAAATGGAAAGAGCCTTATGAATCTGACCAGTGGCCCATCTAGTCCAGCATCCTGTTCTCAGCCAGATGCCTGTGGGAAACCTGCAAGCAGTGGCATAGCGTGGGGGTGCAGGGGGGGCCGGCCGTACCGGGCGCTACATCTGGGGGTTAGGGTTAGGGGGCGCAAATCCACGGGTTAGGGGGCGTAAATCCACGGGTTAGGGGGCGCAAATTACTTGCCTTGCCCCGGGTGCTGACAACCCACGCTACGCCACTGCCTGCAAGCAGAACCCAAGCACAAGACCACTCTCCTTTCTTGCAGTTTCCAGCAACTGGGAAGATGGAAAAGGTGGCGCTCTTCTTTCTAACTTATCCTACCCATCTGTGCTGGATAGATGAGGTGGGGGGGGGAGAGAGACTTATGCAAGTATGCCTTTCTTCTTCTTCTTCTTCTTCTTCTTCTTCTTCTTCCTCCTCCTCCTCCTCCTCCTCCTCCTCCTCCTCCTCTTCCTCTTCTTTCTTTCTTTCTTTCTTTGGTGATCACTGTCTTCTTCACAAGTGATGTGTAAAAATTTTCAGAGACACTGTTGATGGAATCTTTCGAGGAGTTGGAGATGGTGCTTATAAGTGGTCCATGTTTCACAAGCATACAGTAAGGTTAGTAGTACAATAGCTTTGAAAACAAGCATTTTGGTTTCCCTGCAAATGTACCGGTCCTCAAACACTCTGCACTTCAATCGGGAGAAAGCTGCAATCGCAGAGCTCAGGCGATGCTGCATTACTTATTTAATTGGGAGTGTGTTTTTAATCTCACCTTCAAACATCCGGGATGGCTTTAGAGGTGCATAAAAGGGAAATGCAAATAAAACATTTTTTAAAAAAATGTTGACAAGATAAAAAAGACTAGTACAAACAAGATCAGGAACTGAAAAATATCAACAAATTTCATGAAGTGTGGCAAATGATTTAAAAGAGGCAGGGGCAGCTGGTCAGGTGGGTTATGCCAACTGCTTATTAATCTTTAAAAGACAATCTCTATAATATAAAATATTTATAATAAATTATAGATAAAATCAACAGACTTTTAAAACAAGTAGACATAATGAAAATTATCAAAATCTACATTAAAATTACCCATCTTATAAACAACTATGCATAATAAAATGACATGTTTGGATAGGCTTGCCTAAACGAAACAAAAAAATAATGCTTTTAGCAGTTATCAAAAATAATACAATGAAAAAACTTGCCAGATATCAATAGACAGAGAGTTCTGGAGTGTAGGTGCTACCACACTAAAAGACTGATTCCTCACAAGGTATAATGAAAATTAAACTGCACAAAAAAACCCCAGTGTATTTTAAGAATTATAGAATCATAGAAGGGACCTCAACTAAGAGCCTTTTTCAGGACTGTATTTTTTATTATACTTCATTATATTTCAGTCCAAGTCACAGCTTAACCTTCCTCTCCCCTTGTTTTTTAAGCAAAGGGTTTGGTGCCTCGGGAAGCAGTTAGTAGCGCACAGATTCATTTACCGCTTTAAAACTGTAGCCCCTGAATGTTTAGAACTAGCGAGCTGGCAAGAGAAGGATGTATTCCTGAGGACATGTGGAGTCTGAAACACAGGAAGAAGAGTTTTCCTCCCTCAAGCCAAGCATTGTCTGAGTACAGGTTCAGAGGCTGGTACATTTACTGAACACTATCCCTGTCAGGGGGAAACAAAAAAGGGAGCAAAAGGAAACTGAAAAATTGATACTGCTTCCAGTAAGGAGGCAAGCATAAGAGGAGCACATGGCACATTTCTGGCATAATAATTAGGCATCCAGTGGTAGCTGAAAAACAATAATCAGAAACATAAGGGTTTCCTAATGGTAACTGTTGCATATTCCTCACTTCCATACATGGTACAAAGTTCAGTGGACAGTACAGCCAGGTTTAATTGCCTTTGGATGGGGAAAGCACTCAAGAGCTTTATTTGGGATTATTTGCTATAGTTACAAATACACAATCAGACCATAAGTGGAAGCAAAGAGGCGCTCGTTCAGATAGTGGATTCAGTTCACATTCAAAGGCCAACTTCACACATCCCAAAACAAACCGAGAGCCAAAGCACCTTTGAAATCTGCCGGTCTCTGAATTTTGCATTTCTCCAGCCATGTGTACAAAGCAAAAATGCATATACTAAACTAAAACGCGTATGCAAATGCATATATTAGCAAAAATAACTTGCGGAAATGTATATATTAGGGAAGATCACTTTGCAAAGGTGCAGATTTGCATACAAATGTGTATATTAAGAGAAATTTGCACTAAAATGCTGGTGAATTATTATGAGGACCTTTTTTAAAACACACACCACACCCTGTGAACAGATCTTGAAATGTGGAGAATTTGGAAAAATGATAAAGTGAGAGACTGAGCTGTGCAAGCAGGAATTGAGCAGGAAAAGCAATAGTCTCATGGGTTTGGGGTTTCTTAAAATGCTTACTGAGTCCTTTTATGGGTACCATTGCAGGTACCAATGGGGACATTGGCACCTGCAGATACCACATTGGGAACCCCTGAAGGTACACTACAGATCTTCAAAAGCTTACTTCCTACTGGGGGAAAAAATGATGCTGGCACTTCCATTCTTACTTTAGGATTTTTCTGAGCCAATGCATCCATTTGTCACGCACTGTTACCAGCTGTGACCTACGGACACAAGCCATCCATCCCTGTTTGAATTCATATCTACAAGTCACAGCTCTCTCCACATTTTGTTTTTACTTGACTCTTTATTCCAAAGAAACTTCATGAGGATCAATTACTTTGAGATAAACGAATGCTTACAAAGCGAGAAAGGGTCTTCTGTAGGGCAGGAGGACTTCTGTCTAGAAACATGTAAATATCTGCCCGGGGCTGTATCAGAATTTTAAAAGAAAGGCATGTAAATTTCAGATATGAACTAAGTTACTACGTCTGTTTCAGACAACAAAGTCTGCTCTCAGGCAAATCATTTCATCTCCCTGGCCTTTGGTCGTGTCACACCTCCGAAATGGAAAGGGTGCCCAGCCTCCCCCAACCTCATGGAGATGCCAGAGGGCTACATCGCTTCAATTAAGCACTCACAGAAGCAAAGGCTCTGCACAAGTCAGGAGCATTTTAATTGCACAGCACGTAAGGCAAACATGGATCCATTGCAGGCTAGAATTGTTACAGTGGAATGGAAGTGATAAAATCAGATACAAGAAGCGAGGATTTGATCTGTACTGCTTCACATCAATAGATGGTAGAAAAGAAGCGCAGAGAGCCAGATCACTGCTTGTAGTAGCCCAATATATGGGATATCCTTAAGTGAAACAGTCCCAAGGAGAATTTGCAATCCCCTCTGTTCTGTGTTTCCTCAGTTCTGGTTACTCTCATATGTTGCCTTATTCTGTTAAATTATCTGTTTTCACTTATTGAGGTTTTTTAGTTACATTTTTTGAGGGGAGGGTCCCCACCCTGTGGACAAAAAGGTGTGGAATGTGAATATTTCAATATGTAAATGAACATGCACAACTCCTTGTGCCAGGAGCGTCTACAAATAGATGTCTCTCTGTGGTATTTTGAGCAGATTGTGCCATTTATTTGATGGTGATGGTTATGATGATGACAATGACACCAATGGTGATTTTCAACATCTACTCTACAGGATGGGAAATGTCACCGTCACTTTTCAAAGAGATGGACATCGTTTTCCCTGCTCAGACAAGAAGGTCTTGCGGTGTCTGATGCTCAGATGCCACAATGAGATGCATGCAAATGACAGACAGAGAGAGAGTCAGTGAAGTGATATTTGATCAAGAGCGTGAAGATGATTATAATTAGCACCAGGATGAACTTGGGGTAACCTTTGCTCTCTGAGGATCAAGCCCCTGCTTTCTCAGGCCTTTGTAGACCTGTCACTCTCAATTAAAACAGTTTCTGCTCAGTGGATGGAGGATGGAACTGAATGAAGACTGGAGATCTTATATCTCTTCTCTATCATCTTGGAATTTGCTTTAAGAACCTCTTGTCCTCTTGTCTTTGTTCCTCGTGCTCCAGAGTTGTACATCTGTGTTTGTATGAAGGGACATACCAGAAATGTATTCCTGTTCTGCTCTTCCTCGTCATATCTCAGTGTTTCAGCTCTCGGATAACAACCTCTTAAATTGCTTTTTAAACACTTCTTATTCTCAAGGGAGCATTTCCATGTGGATCTGTTTGCCAAGGATCCCCTGCAACTTTACCACAGAACTGTCATCCATTGCAGAGGATCCCAAGGCGCTAGCACATGCTGTTGGTTCATGTGGAGCAAAAACAAGGCCTAGAAATGTGTCACGTTCTGCTCTGCTCATTGCAGGAGAATAATATGGAAGGATAGACAAACTGAACATGAGGAAGATGTGTCTTCCATTAGTGATATCTACTCTGAGAAATCCCTGATTGGCTTCCTGGGAACTTCAGTGTTGCTTATAATCTGGAACTAGTCCTTTTATGTAGATTGTATTGTGGGTGTGGGGATATCAAAAGTATATCTATCTGTCTCAAATGATAATGAAAGCCCTGCTTGCACAGTACCAAAGCAGTAAGCTAAACCACACCACATTTTAAGCAATGCTCCTGGGTCCAAGAGATAAAACTCAAAAGATCATCCATCCACAAATCTGATAAAAATAAAATCGAGGTCATTAAGATGAGAGCCATAGGATCTTTGACTTAGTCTTTGGGGATTCATACAAGGGCTGCTACTGAGCTACATGACCTGGATACAATCATCAGAGGGCTCAGCAACAAGATCTGATTCAACACACGTTTTCAGCTGCATGTTTATCTATACTTCCACTTTCAAAGGAGGCATAAGGCTGTTGAGCATCCATTTATACTTACTTTGGGCTCAAATGTTAGAGACACTTTCCACTCACCTTAAATCCAAAGCAATATAAAAAGGCAGATAATTTTAGACCATTCCGTCTAAAATACCCTATATATGGGAATGATTCAGAGGAGGATAACTGCATAGCTTTAAATTATATCAGCATTATTGTGGCTGATTTAGAACAGAGCTTCTTCAGTGCCTATTCCCTATTGCTTCTCTTCTACCTGAAATGCATCTGTGACGTCATCAGCTGGAAAGCTGAGAAATTCCAGCAGGAATTAACATAAATATGAAATAGCACAGCCTCCATAACACGACAAGCAAAGCAACACAAATTATAACGTTAGAAAAACCATATTTGGTGACCTAGCATTTTTAAAAACTTGGGGTTTTTTTGCCCAATAAAAAAAATCCCTTTGTCCCAAAGGTTTGCTGGTGTGTAAGACAGTTTTGATTAACCTTTGAATGAACTTACCTATCTGGTTATATTCATCTAAATCTAACACAAGAAGAATGGACTTGAGCAGGGTTTGTGTGAAATGTTTGGAAAGAGTGATAGACAGGGACTTGTTTTAAGTCAATGAATATTTTTGTTAACATAGGATGTGTCGTTTAGGAAAGATAACTATACAACACACAGGGACACATACACACACAGACCAATTGTCATTACCTGTTGTAGATAATGGATGGGTGCCTATTTTTGGTCTGTGACTCTTGCATTAAAAGAATTGCATTAAAAGATGCGTTTATTTTCCAGCGTTCAGGAGGGACCTGGTAATTCATCTCTAGCTTCAACTGTGATCTGAGCAACAGACTTTAAATTCTCTTCTCTCATTTAAGGTGGGCTTTTAAGAGTCCCTGAAGCTCATTTCCAAGCTTGATTCAGAATAAATTCACCAGCACCTGGTAAATTTTATGCTGAATAGTTAAATGAGGTGAGGCATTAATCTAAGGTTACCAGATTTCCCCCCAATGAATCTGGGGACACTTTTCAACTTCCTACTAAATAGATGGATTTCGTCAGGGGACTGATTTGTGAATCCAGGGACTGTCCCCGGGAAACAGAGACGTCTGGTAACTTTACATTAATCATCACAGCATACACACACACACACACACACACACACACACACACACGTCACAACATACTTTCAAATGCAGACAGATGACAGACACACAGCCTGCCCTCCTGCTCTTCAACTGATCTGCAGAGAGGATGAGATTTTTTCATTCCCATCAGGACTGAGAAGAGAGGTTTGATACCAAAACACACCCACACCCACATCCACCCACTGCAGCTTCCATTGTTCTGCCAGTGCAGATGCCTTTGACATTGGCAAAAATCAAGGATGTCTAACAGGCCATTTTTAAAAAAGTCACCAACCTTGCATTCATGTAATGGGAGTTTAGACATGTGGCACAAGTACAACTGAGATCATTTCCATTATGCCTGAAAAAAGTGAATAATGCCTTAAATGGATGTTAGGGCTTCTGTTTGTAGAACATTCAGTAAGAGACTGCAACTGTCTCAGACTTGTTTGTTTTGCCAGGATGATTTGGTAGTGTTTTTGCAAGGTTCCTTTGCTCTGTATGTTTGCTCTTGAAATATGAGATGAGACCTAGTTAATTTCTTTGTGATCCTGTCTATATACCCAACTGTACAAGAGGGAAACTTACCTGGTTTCAGGTGCATGTGAGGAGCAGACTGAACACTGGTTCGGGTTAATGCTCTTTGACCCAGGATTCAGCTGGTTGAGGCTGAAACATCTCCAGACTGCCTCAGGTCAGATGCGGTCTGCCTGGAGAGATCCAGGCCTGTCAAAAGACAGAGGTCAGGCAGCTAGGAGAGGAGGGAGTGAAGGAGACAAGAAGGCAGCTTGCATATATCTTCTTCCTTTCCCTCCCTACAAGTTTAATCAGGCTTCTAGCCCCCAAACTGACCTGGGACAATCTGGGGCCAACTCAATCTGATCCTTGCCCCAACCCAATTCAGGGGCCTTGAACTGTCATGAGGTTGGCTTGGGTGGGAAGGGAGAAGGAGATATGCCCGTCATCCTCCTCCTCCTCCTCCTCCCAACCATGTATTTAATTAGGGTTTAAAATCTTGATTAAACACGCAGTCATGAGTGGGGGGGGACAAGGAGAGGCAACCCAGTGGCATGACTATCCAGGGACCCTGTATCAGTTCAGGGCCCAGATCCAAGTCAGGCCAGCCATTGATGATCCTGGGTTGGATTGGAGCTGCTACTAAGTGCTGGATTGGGCCTCAAATCATATTGGGGGGTGGGCATGCACAGCTCTGATTGTTACAGTATTATTTTTGAGATTTCTTTGACTGTACGTTTATGCTATTTCCTTAATTAAGAAAAAGAAAATCTATAATTACCATTATGTTCAATATTATTATATTATAATTACAAGACATGTACCACTCCGGCGAGACAGTCTGTGGGGAACCATTTTTCTCCAGCTCAAACTTACCAATGTCAGGATCCACACACAAAAACAACACTATTTAGAACGGTTGCGGCATATGATCCTGGGAGAGCTCAGTTAGTAAAGAATGAGACTCTTAATCTTGGGGTTGTGGGTTCAAACCCCACATTGGGCCAATGATTCCTATATTGCAGGCAGTTAGATCAACTCTACAAATCTATGATACTATGATTAAATTGGGCTGAATGTCATTTATGAAATATATCATATGACACCAAGCAGATTGACAAGGAAGCAGTACAGAAATGAAATGAACACAATTTGCATCAGAGGGATTCATTTCTCACAACAACCAAACAAGAAGATTAGAAATGTATGCACTTACCAAATGTAATTTTCCATGGTTATTTGTGCTGCAAATGGTTTGTGTCAATTAATATAGTGCCCTAACGGTACATCTCCATCTCTTCCCCCACCCCTACCGCATGCCATCCAGGGACGTCTTAGTTACATTTTTTGTCTATATTTGTTGGGAGTTACTCAGTCTTTTCTTTCATCTTGATAAACGCAGATCACAGCTGCTTTGACCTCAATTTGCTGTGATGCTATCCATTACTGATTTATTCCACCACTGTCATGCTACACCAGATGCTTAATATTCATGGCAGGGCCTCATCAGCCTTGCATACGACTCCTTGTGAACACAAGGAAAGCTTTTAAGAGACAGTTGTCTCTCCCGATCGAGAAATGTGCCCAAGATGTGAAGAGACGTATTTATTGTATTTCTTTCAAGAATTTACAAAAGGCTTAATATAAAGTGTCTAAGCAGGGAGCAAGAGTATATAAAAATACATAGGATAAACCCTAAAACTGACAAAACATCATTAAAAAAAACACTTCATTGTAGATCAGATCGGCAGTAAACTAAACACAGCAATTCAGCTGGGGACAGCCTGAATATATGGAGTTCTCCTGCCTCCACAGGCTTATCCATGCAAAGGTGCGTCTCTTTGTACATATTTTGTGGGTGGGTGCAGAGAGAAATCTCCTTCATTGAAATAAAGGGGTATCCTTCATGTGGAAGAGCTTCACATTCCAACAAAGGGGAAAACATGCTGCCCCCATAGTAACCCTTGTTATGCTGTATTTTAATTGTAAGCTACATCAAGAAATTTGTTAAAAGGTGGTGTACGTGGACCCCAGAATCACCTTGTCTCTGCACTTTTTAAATGAAATCCATTCTGTTTCTGAGTCACTCAATGTTCTGTCTGTTTTGATCTGTGATTTGGTTTCCAAGCTGTCCTGTTTAAAATAAATAAAATAAAAATGAAGCTCTTTGTGGTACCCATTCACTCTTATGGGGAATTTAAAAAAAAGCTTTATCTGCTTTTGACAAAAGTGGATGAAATGTGCAGGCACAGGTTGTGTCACCCCTGCCAACTTGCAGGCCCAGAGGTTTTTATGGGGAAAGTCAAAGAGATTCACTTTTCTCAATAATCCATACTAGGGCAATGCCTTTATTAGGCCAAGTGAAACTCAGACATGCACACTAGCTTCTAGTCATGGTATACTAGCAGAATGGCTTCACAGACAAATGAATATCTACAATGACCATCCAAAATCCAAAAAAGCATCTGGTGCTAACAATTGCCTATGACAGAATGCCCCACAATGGTTCTTACACATTACAGCCAGCAAGGTCATACTTTATTGTTGAAAAACTCCTGCAGAGCACTATCCCTCATATTTATGGCTAAACAGGAACTGATACTTGTCTCTCATGTACAAGAGAATGTAATGGTGGTGGCATGTTACTTTTAGTTGCTAGGATGTGCACCATAGCATATACAATTATTACCTGCATGGTTTTCTCTGGTGCCAAAATTCTCTGGGTTCAGATCCTGTGTGATCTAGGCATCTTAGTTAACTATCTTTGAAGAGACATTCCATAGGGACTGGAGTCCCGGCTGGAGATGGAACATGGCTAAATATCATGTGGTGGGATAGGACTGGCTATGTGTTCTGCACCCCTGTGTCACATATGCATAAACACCACCGAGTGCTGCCTGTTGCCCATTCCTGTCAGAGAAAATGGCGAGAGCCAAATTGACACAGGGGTTAAAGTGCTGGACTAGGACCTTAGTCCAAGTCCCCACACAGCCTTGAAGCTCTCTGGGTGACCCTGGATAGGGGGGGTCAGTTGTGGGGGTGGCAGTGGCAAAAATACAGATGCTGAAGGAAGGGGCAGCTACAGGGCAGAAGAGAGATGGACACACAGAGACACAGATACCCATTCTCTTCCCACATAATCCCAGCTTGGGAGGCGGCTAGTGTGGAGGGGGGGCAGAAGGGATCCCACTTCCAGAAATACCTGGTCAGGTAGTGAACATGCTGAATTCTGCTGGTGTAGTGCTGGCACTCGCTCTTCCTCTGCTGTGGTGGCTGAAGGGGACCCAAAATGTGGGGGTCAGTGAGGGATAATTGTGGGAGACTGAGAATTTGGGGGTGGGGGCAGCAGCAGAAGCACAGGTGCTGAAGGGGCAGCATACCCTCCAAAATAGGGACATTTTCATCTGAAAAATGTTGGAGGGTATGGACTAGGAGAGAGAGAGGAGAAGGAGAAGGAGAAGGAGGAGAAGGAGAAGGAGAAGGAGAAGGAGAAGGAGAAGGAGAAGGAGAAGGAGAAGAAGAAGAAGAAGAAGAAGAAGAAGAAGAAGAAGAAGAAGAAGAAGAAGGGGGGAAGGAGAAGAAAAGAGATTCCAACTGAACCTTAAAACATTTTGAAGCCATGTGGATTATGGGGACAAATAAACTATGCAGTCCACATCAGCAAAAGGTGAAATGAGGTGAATGCAAGATCTGTAATTTCTTGTAATTCCCTTTGAAGGCTTTACTGCCTGTGTGAATCCTGTGTTCAGTTACCCATAGGGCAGGGAAGGAGATTATAAGGAAAGCGATTTCCTCCCCTGCATCTCATCCAAGAGCTAAACTTCAAGTGCAAGTCAGACAATTTAGCAGACTGAGCGCTGCAGTGTCTTAAAAGGGGAGAGATGGATAATTTCTCTGTGGAAAGCCAAAGGTTTCAGTTTCATTTGAATCCTCTCAAAATATAGAGGAGGGATGGGAAGTAGCTGCTGCTACCCCCTCGCTTAGCTTTCATTTCACCCTGTACATCTTTGCTAACAAAATATGATCTGCTATTCCTACTGCTTTTTCTCTTTTCTTTTGAAGCAGATGCATTAAGAAACTCTGGTGGTCATGGAGGACAATGGCTACAAGCCATGATGGCGATGCTCAGCCTCAGCAGTTGGAGGCAGCTTCTGAGCGTGCTCTCGTGCTCAGATCCTGCTTGTAGGCTTCCCGTTGGGGCATCTGGTTGGCAACTGTTGAGAACTGGATGCTGGACTAGATGGGTCACTGGCCTGATCCAGCAGGCTCATCTTACATTTTTACAACCTTATCTGAAAGACAGCATCCATGTCTCTTATACTCTGACCAGATCCTTGCAATCACCTAGAAGCCCTCCTGAGCGCCCTGCCTTTTTCTCCTATTTGTTTCATTCTACACAAACTGAGGCTTTTGATCTAGTGGCACTACTAATTCGAAACACTGTTCCTATGGAAATCAGGCACTTACAATTTTGTCATTGGCTGAACACTTTTCCCCCCCACCAACTGTTTTTCGAGCATTGATTTGATCCAGTGTTGGTCATTTTTTTCAGTACAGTGGTACCTCGCGTTAAGAACTTAATTCGTTCTGGAGGTCCGTTCTTAACTTGAAACTGTTCTTAACCTGAGGTACCACTTTAGCTAATGGGGCCTCCCGCTGCCGCTGCACAATTTCTGTTCTCATCCTGAAGCAAAGTTCTTAACCCAAAATACTATTTCTGGGTTAGCTGAGTCTGTAACCTGAAGCGTCTGTAACCCGAGGTACCACTGTATTTTATGGTTTTAGGTTTTTCATTGTTTTAATTATTTCATTGTATGGTGCCATTATATTTTTTAATGAGTCGGTGGTGGATAAATAGTCTTATAAAAATAATAATAAAACATCTGGAGGGCCACAATTTCCCTTATCCCTAGGGATTTCTACATATGTTTCACCTGAGCAGGTATCTCTCATGAATTCAGTAGCATCTCTCATGAGCATCTCCTTGAACTTTATGAAGGTTGAAAGGTGTGAATAGAAAGGTGGCTCCTAATCTCCAACAGTTCCCAAATATGAACTTACAAAGAGCCCTGCTTGATCAGGCTAAGGCTCATCTGGTCTAGCATCCTGTTCTCACAGTGGCCAACCAGCTGCCTGTGGGAAGCCTGAAAACAGGACCTGAGTGCAATATTGTTCTTCCCATTTCTGACTCTCAGCAACTAATATGCAGAGGCTTATTGCCTCTGGTGGTGGAGGAGGCCTATAGCTGTGGTTGCCAACTATGGCTGCAGATCTTTACTGGAAAGTCATTTCAGCCAAGCCAGGAGAAATTGTGGACTGGTGTGTTTCAGGCATGTTGAGTTGGTAAATGGCTGTTGCCTGGCTGTGCTCTCTATTCCCTTTCTCCCCCACCCTTCCAGTCTGGGTTGCTGATTATTTTCATGGCAACAGCAGCAGCAAAAAGTGCTGTGATGTAGTCCATAAATGTTAATATCGAGATCGTAGAGCTATAGCAAAAAGACTGTTTGCCCTTCACATAGTCAGCTAGGCGTAGCTTGACCCTTTCTGGGTAAGTTATGTCTGCGGCAGCCAGCAATGTACCTCTTGCAGCAATGAAGTGCCATCTTCTGGACTCAAGCCCTTTTTCGTTTTGCTGCCTTGGGCTTTGCTTTTTAATAACTCAGCAGTTTGAGTATCATTAGGACAGCTTTGACTGTGATAAGATACTGAACATGCATATGAAACACAGAGACTGTTAGCCACACACTGAACCTTCAGCTGTAGTGAGCATCAGTGCAGGATATATGTTGGTTTGTAAACAAAAAGGCCAGGAAATGGTTGATTGTCAGTTAACACACAACAGATGGCTCTAAGTGGCCCATAGAGAATAGCCATGGTTATGGGGCTGAAAGGCTGAAGAATTAGTGCTTTGCTGATCTCAGAACTGGATTGCAAGGCCATCAGGTTACAGGGCCTATGGCTTTCCCAGGCCGGTGTGTAGGGCCCAGTCAATGAGTTGTTTGCTCATGTGGATCACTGCAGATTTTTTTACTGCCTGCCCCCTTGTCCCAAGAAGCCAAGCTGTTGACCTCTGTAAGCTGACAGTTTCAGTTTCTGTCAGTTTCTCATTTTTTCCAATATTAAATTCCATTCTCCACATTTCCTCATCAGTTTGAATTTTTAAAAAAAAGCTTTATGAAAATCCATCTGCAATTTAGTGTGATTTTCTTTTAATATACACATTTCTGTGTGCAATTTAATGTACACATTTTTGCCTTGGATTGTGCCTTATACTCCTCCTTCCGGCAACTCCTGCAGCCAAGCTGATGCCAAATGCATTGCTCTGATTTCCTTTGGACCACATCAGCAAGGCCAAGAGGGGGGTTATTCCCTAGCAGCCCACCTCCATACACACTGCCCAGGCTTGCACTCCAGGAGGTCACTTCAGTGTTGCTAATGCAGCAGTTTGTCTTCACCCATAAAGGCACACTGCATTGTCACTCAAGACAGATGGATGCCAACTGCCTCTCCCGCTACCCGTATATCTCATGCAATCAAATAGTATGTGATGCAAAAGTCTTCTTTCTGTCCATGATTGTCATGATCTGTGGCCTTGAGACCTTGCAATAAAGGACACTGATGACAATGAGGTTCAGGTTGTTTCCTCAAGGTGTGGTGGACCATTAGACCCTTATCCAGGTGTCAGAGCTGCTTCCAGATCCTAGCTCACAGAGGATCACGCTAGCCAGCGTTCACTTTATAAAAGTCTTTATTGAGTTACAGTTTCCATTCTCAAGCTGCCGCGTGCAGCTCTACGTCTTATGGGTTAGACCGGCGAAGCTCCGTCTGAGTCTCCGCCCCCTGTACACCAGCTTAATACCCTAGCCTTACTCCACCTTTTCCGCCTGACCGTTCTTCTCTGGGTCCCTCTGCCCCCCGCGGTCTCTTCCTTCCTGGACTCTTCTGACGCTGACCCCCCGGACCCTTCTGTCTCCTTGCGTCGGGCTTTAGGACCTGGCTCCCTTTCCGGGCTGCTTACTGCGCCACCTTCCTGTGCATTTGAACTTGGCGCACGCGCCCAACCTTCCACTTTCCGCTTAACCGTTTCTTCGCTCCCCGATGGAGGTGTGGCCACTCCTGACTCATGCCCTCCCCCCTGCTGCGAGCTGCCAGAGCTCGATACCTGGCGCCCTTCCTCTCCACTGCGCTCTGTTGGTGACGCTGGCCCCGATTTCCAACTGCTGCCCTCTGAGCCCCCTCTGGACCCTTCTTCCTGGGGTGTCCCCCTAGGCTCCCCCCTTGCTATGGCCACTGGCGCTCCTTTCTGTGAATCTTCTGATTCACTGGAAAGACTCGGAGATCTCGGGTCGTCGTCATCACTCATCTTTTCTTCGGCCTCCTCCCCCTCGCTCTCTGTTTCCTCCCTTGCCCTCGCCTCTGCTCCTGAACCCCTGACACCAGGACACTCCCATAGAGAAGAAACAGCCCTGGCACCTTTGCTGACCCAAAGCATGGGTTCTTTCCAGTTCTCCCATCTACCCAGAAGTCAAAGATTACAACATATGCCAGAGCTAACCACACATCAGGTCCTGTCAGCCTTCATTAGACTTCAGTTGCTTCTTTCTCTTCACAGAGAAAGCATCTTCCTGAAGCTGCCTTAGGGGGATAATGTTTCAGCCAGCCAGTCCCCTTTGGAGCTGTCCCGGGTCCTGTTATCATTGGTCCTCTGCTTTGATCTGCCCTCACTGGACATTGTTCGCTTCTCTGCAAGCCTTACCATCCCGGTGAACTTGACAGAAGCACTCAAGACCCTCTGACTAACAGTCAGAGTAGATTCTTTTAAAATAAATAAATGATGCTGAGTTTGGTGGGGAAATGATCTGGCCTGGTGTAAGACAGCTTCCCAGGTTCTTCTGTTCTCCTATAGCATCTGGCTGTAAGGTGCTATTGGGATAAATAGTTCAGTAGCTATAGGAAGGGAGGTGCTGTTCCTATGAATGTGGAAATGTTCAGCAGGATGAACAGCAGGTCTGGGACTATGAAGACCTTCATAGTAAAAGACTAAATACATGCACAATGCCTGCCTCATCTGTGGTTTGATCATAATAATCTTTAAAATGAAACCCAATGGAGTCAATGCATTTGTTGCATGGGAAAGTTGAGTTGGATCATCAAAGTTGGCAAGCATTTAACCTTCGCAACCTCACCACACGGCCACACTCTGTATTACAGGATTCAGGAGCTATGATAGTGCTAGTGTCTAGATGGGAATGGGAGAATGGACCCAGCAGGACTGCACAGCTGAGGAGACAGGCAAGTATGGATGAAGCTTACAAAGCAGCTGCAGGTACAGAATCTGACGTTACACCTACTGGTCCTTAACACTTTGTAAATGTAATTGAAAAGAACAGATCAGAAAGCAGAGCCATGTTCCCACTCTGTGCAAGGGTTACTCAGAGCCACTTTGTTTGAACTCTGCAGTGTAATTAGTTTTTTCCACAGTGGGAGAAAGTGAAATGTATCTCATTAATAAGTGCTGGTTCGTGTCAAAGAGGGCTCTGTTGGCCTCTTAGGAACCACTTGATCAGATTCTGCCAGCCTAAGGCAGGGCAGGGAGGGGAATCGTGTTACTTCAGAACAGCCCCTTCTCTAATTAGTTCTCATGCATTTGTGTCATATTTATATTCTGCTTTTACAACCATACAGGAAGCAGGTGGCAATTTGAAAATGAAGGGTTCACAAATAAGAACCCCTTTTGGATTTATTTGTTCTTCTATTGATAGATGTACAGTGGTACCTCGGGTTACATACGCTTCAGGTTACATACGCTTCAGGTTACAGACTCCGCTAACCCAGAAATATTACCTCGGGTTAAGAACTTTGCATCAGGATGAGAACAGAACTTGTGCTCCGGCGGCACGGCGGCAGCAGGAGGCCCCATTAGCTAAAGTGCTGCTTCAGGTTAAGAACAGTTTCAGGTTAAGTACAGACCTCTGGAACGAATTAAGTACTTAACCTGAGGTACCACTGTATTATTTGTTTAAATAATTTGAAACACTATTTTTATCCTTGCTGGTATATAAAGGGCAAGGTCAATCCTACCAACATGAAATACAATGATACCAAAACAGCAACTGATTCAATACTTATTGAACAGAGATGAGCAACTATTTCTGTCCCATTTCAGTCTTGCTTGTACTCAGCTGTAGCTCCATTCTCTCCCATCCCATCATCTGCATTTGGTGTACACCTTTTAATGTAAAATATTGGTTGGCATCTGTCTGTTTCAGGAGACGATGGAGGAGTGTTCCTTTGGGGATGAAGTCAAACTGTTGGAAGGTTACAGAGCCTGCTGTGGCTGTAGAGACATGTTTTGTTGCAGCTGGGGCAGATGAATGTGCTTGGTTTTGCTGCTGCAGATGCATCATGGCATTTCTTCTCTCTGTGCTCCTCCCAGTGGCCATTCCTCCTCTGGTCGCTCCTATAGATGCATAACCTATCTGTTCCCAAGCACTGTGGTAATCTTCCAGGGATTCCCATGTGGCAGGGTTTGGTGCTGCCAGCTTTCATGACACATTTGAATACATCTTTATAACACAGAGCTGGTCTGCCAATGGGCCTGGTGCCTGTAGCGAGCTCCCCATAGAGCATGGCTTTGGGATCCTAGAGCCTTCCATTCTGTAGACATGACCAAACCAGCATAGATGTTGCTGAGACAGGAGTTTTAACTTGTTGAGAACGTGGGCTTGGGAGAGCACATCTTTTGTCCTGCCATGTGATTTCCAAAATCTTCCTGACACAGTGCATTTGGAGATTTTATTTAAAATCTTATTAAAGATTTTCTTTGGTAACAATAGAACATATAGTCTCTGTTTTCAAAGAACCTGTTTACGTGTTGCTTTCACAAAAGTACCTGTTTATGTGATGCTGTCACAAAAGCTTTGCTCATATACTATATAAAATATACTATATAAAATAATAAAATTTTACTGTCTCCCCCTTATCTTCCCCCTCCCCTCTCATTGCTCTTTCTCCTCAACCCCATATTGCCTATAGCAGTAATGCTTCACTCTGAATATGAAAATGCATTTCTTTGTTCATTATAAATCCCTTTAGTTCCATTTCCATATTTATCTGCAATTTCTATTTTTTATATGAAAAAACACCTCCGTGTAAATTCACATATAAATATACATTTTAATATACCTAATTTATCAGAATATATATATTTAAACACATACTTTATCTTAATGTACCCATTTATTAACATATTTCAACCTAAAATATGCATATTATACAAATCTGGGTTTGTGTGGTCCTGAGCTGAAAATTGTACAGCAAAATCCAAAGGAGAATTAAATTTCAATCTATAATAATAATATTATAATACATTATTATTTTTACCTTGCCCATTTGGCTGGGTTTCCCCAGCCACTGTAGGCGTCTTCAAGCAAAAGATTAAAAGTACATTAAAACATCAATCATTAAAAGCTTCCCTAAACAGGGCTGCCTTCAGATGTATTCTAAATGTCAGGTAGTTGTTTATTTCTTTGACATCTGATGAGAGGGCGTTCCACAGGGCGGGTGCCACTACCGAGAAGGCCCTCTGCCTGGTTCCCTGTAACTTGGCTTCTCACAGTGAGAGAACTGCCAGAAGGCCCTCACCGCTGGACCTCAGTGTCCGGGCAGAACGATGGGGGTGGAGATGTTCCTTCAGGTATACTGGGCTGAGGCCATTTAGGGCCTTAAAGGTGAACACCAACACTTTGAATGTGGAAATGTACTGGGAGCCAATGTAGGTCTTTCAAGACTGGTGTTATATGCTCTTGGCAGCTGCTCCCAGTCACCAGTCTAGCTGCCGCATTTTTGGATTAGTCGTAGTTTCTGAGTCACCTTCAAAAATAGCCCCACATAGAGCACATTGCAGTAGTCCAAGCGGGAGAGAACTAGAATATGCACCACTCTGGCGAGACAGTCTGTGGGCAGGTAGGGTCTCAGTCTGCGTACCAGATGGAGCTGGTAGACAGCTGCCCTGGACACAGAATTGACCTGCGCCTCCATGGACAGCTGTGAGTCCAATCTACAATTAGTTCATAGCATACAGATCAAACCAGTTCACATCTTAATTCCCCAAAATGGAATTCCTCATTCAGTTGCAAAATTCATTCATTCAAGTTGTCTCCAAACTGAATAAAACAAGAGAGGAAGGTGCAGCTTCTAGCCCAGGACTGTTGTGCAGAACTTTTCAGAGGGACTTCAGACTCCTCAGTGGTTTTTCAATGGTTCTTTCTTGTTAATGTAACTTTGTCTTTTGAGTCATTGCAAATGCTTTTCTTGTGGATATCTTTCTATTGAGAGAACACTTCTCCCTCTCATATGAGCTTTATTTTATTTTATTTTATTTTTTTGTTCTAGCAAGAGATTGGTGCCATTTAGGAAGCAGAGATGGCCACACACACATAGACACCCTGTGGTGACACTGACAGCATGAGTTTAATCCTCTCAAAATCTTTGGTTTTATGAGATATAAAAAACCAACTCAACTTGTGCTCTTAAGAAACCCTTCTAAGGCGGGGGGGGGGGGGAGCGATTCACTGAAATCAGAATCTCGAATGTCCCCGCCTCCTTCACCAAGAAAATTATCATCATTGTGTGTCTTCCCACTGGCAGCTTCAGATGCTATACTACAGGGGTGAGGGGAAGAGGGCATTAAACTATCCATATCGCAGTACCTCTTCCATCATTGTCTCATGGGGAGGCAATGTAGGGAGACATTTTCATGGTCACAGCAGGATTCTTTTGCTTCTGCTGTCTATGCAGAATGCAGATAGACCTGAGTACAACAACCTGTTAAGAGGTGTCATCAAAAAATAAAACAATAACCACCATATACTTATCACTTTCAGTTTAATACATATTGGGGGTCAGCATATGTTACTAGCAGCATAGATGAAGGCAACATCATGTGACCAAAAGCTGAAGTGTGGAACAAGATAAACTTTTCTTTAATGGCATAATTATGGAAAGGGAGCAGGGCACATCACTCCACCTGCTGTGATCTTGTGTCCACTTAAAGGTAAAGGTAAAGGACCCCTGACAGTTAAGTCCAGTTGCAGACGTCTCTGGGGTTGCAGTGCTCATCTCACTTTACAGGCCGAGGGAGCCGGTGTTTGTCCGCAGACAGTTTTTCCGGGTCATGTGGCCAGCATGACTAAGCTGCTTCTGGTGCAACGGGACACCAAAACCAGAGCAGCGCACGGAAACACTGTTTACCTTCCCGCCAGAGCAGTACCTATTTATCTACTTGCACTTTTTGGCATGCTTCCATGGTATTAAGTCTCCCTGAACTCAGTGGTGCTTACTTCTGAGTAAACATGTATGTGATTGCACTGTTAGTATTACTAATTAATTTATAATTAATTACTGTCAACTTATTGCTTTCTTCCCATTAAAATCTCTCTGGTGGCAATCTCTGCTATCCTCCTCTTTATTTATGTTCCACCAGCAATTAAAAACATTCCCTTTAAAACAAGGTTTTGGTTGGGTTGCTACTTAATATTACGATTGCTTTTTGTGTTGCTTTTTGTGACTATTTTTAGTTGGTTTTCATATATTTGTGTTTCATTTATTTGTGTTTTCATGTTTGGAACATTGCTGATTTTTGCTATTATAGTTGTATATTTGTAAGCTGTGAACAGGAAAAATGAGATAGATAGATATATATTTTTAATGCTGCCAAAGTATCATTTATTTGGGTCTAGCCTGAGAACCAGTGATCAGCCTTCTCTCATAGCAGGAATTTTTGCCACGGTTCTGCATCGTAAGTGACTATGGTCCACTTACAACCAACGCAGAAATGCTGCAGAAATTTCTAACATTTGGGCCAGAGATTCCTCACAAACAGAAGCTGACTAGAAGGAGTGTCTTTGGTTACTTTAGCAGTTCTCACAGCACACTTTATGGGAACTGTTGAATTAACAATAGTCCTGAGCTCTTCCAATTAAAGCTGGGAGTAATGAGTTTGTGGAAAATCTGGTGTTCATCATACTCTCACTTATCAGGCTTGGGATCTTGATAGCTTACTCTTCTTAGGAGACCAGAAATCAATAGTTACCTCTCCCCAATACTTCTTTTCATTTTGTTTCAAGCCAACAACAAAAGCAATGGACTCCAAAGTCTGGGTACTTTTTCAAGCTTGTTAAATCTGAAAAATTAAGCTGGAAACTTCATAGCACAAGCTTTTTGCAGGATTTTCAATCATGCCACCTTACATTCCAATTACAGACACTCTGCAAACTATCCTTTCTACCAAAACGATTGCTTTCAATACCCAAAATTGATTTTAGCAATGCTAGGAAATTGTTTACTGCATGCTTTCCACATTAACACTGGCAAACTTGAGAGATGGTTACCTTCATGATACTCAGCCGTATACACATTTACAAGAAAGTATTTGCACTTTTTAGTTAGATTAAATCGACTTCTCTTCCTATAAACAGTGAGAGAAAATATCTACAAAAGCTTTTTAAAAAGGATAGTTTGTGTCCAATTTATATATGACACTGGGCACTTACAAAAAAACCCCACGTGGCTTCATTGTTTCTCCAACCAAATAGTTAGCTGGGAGTATAGAACTCTTTCCTATCAATGCACTTCCTTTAATAAACATAAACTTTCTTATTTTCAATCAACTCTCAGTCTGCCTACTGTTTCCCGACTAAATGTGTGCTCCAAGCAAGGATTCATTTAACTAAGCTTAACTTTTGCTGCCGCATACAAACTCTAGGTGCTGACAGTAAGAACTGTCCATTATCAACTGTCCCTTCTGGGTAGCCTTCTGGGGGCCACCTGCCTGGGTTGGATGAAGCCAGAGGCCAAAGCAATGAATATTAGTTTTACATTTCCACAATAGGCTAGTTTCTTCACGCATCCCTCTCTATCTTCCATCAATGCAAGCAAGAAGCATTATCAGAATTCAAGGGCACATGTCAGCCTAGCAAAAGCACTCAAAGCAATGGCAGTGAGGGGTGTGGCTGGGGAAAGAGGGTGTGGCTAGGGAGGGGATATGGCCTGTTGAGAGTCCAAAGGGCTACACAGAGAGGACTGCAGAGCCACTTTAAGTTCCCCATCCTGGGCTAGCTAGTGCATCAGTCTACTTTGAAAATAGCATGCAAATTTTTTAATTCTTTTTTTGCATAGAATCAAATGCATCAGAATTTGATGGTGCTCCAGACAGCTGTTGGGACCAGGCACCATCATCTTTAATCCACTCCTGCCTGAAAGCGTTGACTTGTTTCTTGTCTTGACGTTTTCTCCTGCACTCGCTTGCCCCTGGGAGGTACGCTCAAGATAAAGTGGGAGTTCACTGTAAGGCATGTAAGACAACAAGAGAAGTTGTGGGAATCTATCTGTCAGCACTGAAGGGCAGCCTTTATGTGATCTGCCTAGTTAAGTAGCTCAGTTAAGACATATGTCTGGAAATGTGCGGGAGAGACAGTAATAGATTAACTAGCTACACTGAACGTAAACAAAGATCCGTGGTCTCACGTTCATCAGTTTTGCTTGAAACTTTAGGCTATCAAAAATTTAAATTCAGGATGGGGAGCTTGGCTTGGCAGGTGCATTTTGGGCTTCTCCACATACGGACAGAAAGTGCAAAGGACAGGACCACCTGTGCTGTCAGCAGTAGACTTCTTCTGTATGCGATCACAGGATAGGAATATAGTAGCAGAAAAAAGTAAGTGCTCTCTTGGATCAGACCAATAATTCATGTAGTTCAGCATCCTGTTTCCAACCAGAGCCAGCTAGAAAGCCCACAAAGTAAGACATGAAGGCTTGACCTGTTGTTTGCTACTCATCACCCAGTATGAAGAAGTATAATATCTCTGAACATGGATGTTCCATCTTACTCTCTGAGCAAATAAATGCTGTTATACCTTCTCACCAGAAAGCTGTCTTCACACACACACACACACACACACACACACACACACACACTACCATTAAAGTAATTTCAGTCAGGGACCATCACTACATATCTTGCGAAATCCATGTGTCAATTATACATAACTGTTTTACATATAGCACTTAGAGATTTGTTGTTGCCAAGATTTTTTTAAATAATTTCTCTGGAATAAACAAATAAGGTTATGCACTGTGTCCAGAAGTGGAAGAAAGAGGCAAGACACAGATAGCTAAATGACTAGGGCCACAACTTCATTTAAACATGCAGAGGAAATCTGCAGTGCTCTAACTTTGTGAGAAGCAAGGGGTTTTTTTTCAGCCGAAACTCACTGGAACTCAGTTCCGGCCCCTCTCAGGTGGACCCCATGGCCATTATAAGAGAACAAGGGAGGTGTTCATGGTGAGTTGTGGCACTTCTTTTTCTAGAAAAATAGCACTAGTGAGAAGTAAGGCAGGAACCAATTGCTGACATCCTCCTCTGTGTCAGTTTAAGTGAGCAAGCCTACCCTGCCCTGCGCTACAGACTTTAAATCATGATGTACTTGCAACTGAAAAAAAACTGTAGGTGTTTGTTGTTGCTTGTTTTATTTTATGTATTCGATTTCTTACCTGCCCTTAGGAGAATAGGGCATAGAACAGAAAGTTCTCAACTGGGTTAAAACAATGGAGAAATACAGTATTAAAATCAGCGCAAACAACTGACAATCAGAAGAACAGAGTGGATGCACATATTTCAGGTGTCAAAAGCATATGGCAAAAGTTATACAATGAAGGTGCCAGACAGATCTCTGTAGGGAAGGAGTTCCTAGGAGGTGCCACAGAGAATGCCCTCTCTCAGGCCACTGCAACCCAAACTTCTGAGGGTAGTGGAACCACCAGAAGAATTCCCTCTGCCAATCTTATCACTTGAGAGAGTCTGTAGGGAAGAGAATGATCTTTCAGATGTTTGAGGCCTAAGTAATTTGGGGCTTTAAACGCTAATGCTGAGGGAAGCCCTACTATCTCGTCGCCCTCCAAGTTCCCCCAGCTTTAGACGTATGAACTGGTGAAGCCACACAGGATCTCATAGTATTAAGGAGCTAGTGGGAGGAATCCCCTATTACCATAAAGGAATCATTTGGGAGCTATGCTTTTCTACAGCTCCCTGCTCCACTTAGTGTGAACAGTTATGTTTAACAGATGCAACCCCAGCCATTCCCCTGGTCTATTGTGGAATAGGCAGTGGCCACAGACCACCAGCATAGCAAGGAAGAAAATTCCTGCTCAGCCTTCAAACAGCTGGTCTTACTTATACCATTACATGGTGGATAGGAGGATAGATGCTGTGCTGCTGTGCTGCTAGCAGAACAGGCCAGAGAAGCAGGGTGGCAGGTGCTACCAGTTTATATAGTCACTCACTTTATCCCTGTCAACCAACACACAGACACCATGAGAGCTCAGCAAAGAGAAAATAAGTCCCAATTGGACAAGCAAAGCCACTCCAGACTCCCCATAGAATCTCTTCTGAAGAATATTGGATTACTTTAATGAGCTTTCTTTTGCTTTGATTTCCCAGGCTCAGAAATCAGTCATCCTTGGCAGACAGTGAGACTAGTTAGCACCTGGGGAAATCTCAACAACGGGTTGGCCAAATGCCCAGGACAAGGGGGTGGGAGGGGGGCACACAAAGCAAGAATGCAGATTTTACTGTGTGTACTTCAATCAAGAAAATTGAGTCCTTCTTCCAGTATCCCACAGAAAATAAAACCAGGGATGCCTGAGCAACTCAATCTAGGCTTTTAGCAGCTTTCCCTCTCCACATTGGTGGGGAGACCCATTAGAATTTTCCATCCTTGGAGGCTGATGGATCCAGTTGGTTTCCAAACAGCTCTGAGCAACGTTCCAGTGATTGGTGAAGTGACTTGTGCCCTTGTCAAAGCTCTGGCTCAACTGCGGAATACACAGATGACACAGGCTATTGACGTGATTGCCTCGGAGCACCCTCTCCTCTTTGAGGTTAGGGCAATGAAATAAGTGGGGAGATGTCTTTAATGCAAGTGGAAGGAAATGCCAGATAAACACCAAACACTAGTGAGGACTCATTATCAAGCCTACTTGGTAGCAGAGGTGGAGGAAAAGGAGAAAAAGATGTTGACATAATTTAAATAAGGTGATTTGTCCATCCCTAAATCAAACAGCCAGTTTAGAGGTCAGTTATTCTATAGGAACATTCCAGGGATGCATACCGCACCTTTGTTTGCATCATGAAGCAAAAGCCAGGTGAGTCAAAGACCACCTTTATCAGAAGCGACACTGAAACAAAGCACAGGGATAGGGACACACTGTGTGATGGCCTGACTCAATTGGTTAGTCTGGCTTTGTGATACAGTGGTACCTCGGGTTACATACGCTTCAGGTTACATATGCTTCAGGTTACAGACTCCGCTAACCCAGAAATAGTACCTCGGGTTAAGAACTTTGCTTCAGGATGAGAACAGAAATTGTGTGGCGGCGGCACAGCAGCAGCGGGAGGCCCCATTAGCTAAAGTGGTGCTTCAGGTTAAGAACAGTTTCAGGTTAAGAACGGACCTCCGGAACGAATTAAGTACGTAACCAGAGGTACCACTGTACTACCAGGAACTAGCAATGCCAATCCTCTTGGCATCATAATGGATAATGCATGGACTGTTTATAAAGAAGTACTGGACTGGGGCAACCCAGTCAGATGGACAGCGTACAAGTAATAAGTGATGGTGATGATAATGATAATGATGTTCAGTGCAACTCCCTGAAATGTATCTAAAATATCAACAGTCCCAAAAGCTCACCAAAATATCATCAGCTTCTTTCCATAGCCTCTTGTGAGGCTTAAATGCTGGTCCATATACCTTGCAGGAAAAGTGAAATAAAAGTATTCCCACACTGCATTGCATCTTATTTGTTAGACTTTTTTCCAGTTTTTCAGTAAACCCTGAAGGAGAGGTAAATTGCCCTTGCTTTTTTCTCTTTTTTAAGCAAGACCTTTATTGCTGCATAAATGTTTAATTTACATTTTAGAGGGACTGTACAAATGGCAAGTTTTCCAATTAAACCCACAAGAGCTTGCAACCCTTGAAACACCCAGGTAGTTCTAGCAGGACCTAGGAATGAAGACATGTTGGATTATCGTCATTAGATCCAAAGGGGAGCCGTAGAGTTTCAGAACCTTTCATGGTCTCACTTTGAATTATGATCCCCTTCCCTTCCCCTTAAATGCAAGCGAGAAACTATATGATTTCCCTTAGGAATGATTTTTATGTACATCTGTGCCCAAGTAAACATTTACACTGGCAATTAACCGCTCTGTACTTCACTCTAGCCCTGGGAGGTAGAAGTGGAAGTGATCGCAATTAAGTATTGTTCTTGTAACCCCAGAAAAATGCAGCAGCTGTTTAGCTGACAACTTACCTTCCCTCTCAGCAGGAGTTAAAAGGTCCCGTCCAGTCAATTGCAGTCAGGCTGGCTTCTGTCAATTTGCACTTAAGACAGCTTCCTCCTCTACTTGTGACAGCTACTAAAAGGTGGTGCGGGACCCTTGGCAACATCACAACTCCTCAGAGTCTTCTCACTCCCTTACACACCAGGGCTTCAGGCTGCTCCTAACCTTTGATATAGGACCTAGGAGTTCTAGTCAGCAGTGGTGTGTGAAGCTGTGGCATTGCCACCCACTGGGATGTGACAAGGTAGAACAGTAGCAAGATTGGGAAAGTCTAGGTAGGTGGTGATGGCATCAGCCCTGAGCTCCATTGACCTCACCACTGACTTGTGCCCATCCTCATGGCAGTGAATGTAACACTGCCATTAGTAGGAAGGTACCACTGCTCTAGTGGGACGCGGGTGGCACTGTGGTCTAAACCCCAGAGCCTAGGGCTTGCCGATCAGAAGGTTGGCGGTTCAGATCCCCACAACGGGGTGAGTTCCCGTTGCTTGGTCCCTGCTCCTGCCAACCTAGCAGTTCGAAAGCACGTCAAAGTGCAAGTAAATAGGTACCGCTCTGGCGGGAAGGTAAACTGCGTTTCCGTGCGCTGCTCTGGTTCGCCAGAAGCAGCTTAGTCATGCTGGCCACATGACCCGGAAGCTGTATGTGGACAAAACGCTGGCTCCCTCGGCCAGTAAAGCAAGATGAGCGTCGCAACTCCAGAGTCATCCGTGACTGGACCTCTGGCTAGCTGGCTTGGGTGGAAAGCAAAACTATTTAACCTGGACTCATCACAGGTGGTTTCTCTCTGCATATGTAAATACCCAAAAGGTTCTGCAAGCTACAGCTGAAATTAAAATACCCTGAACATTCTCCTCAAAGCTGTCCTCTACAAATGCTGGTGGTGGATATTATCCAAATCTGAACACAGAAAATCCAAGGGAGTTGAGTGATGTATTCAGATCCCATTGTGCTGATTCATCAAGAGGATGGCAAAGTCCAAAAAAGCTCATGATTGGTCTCAGAAATGACTTCTTTTTAAGTAAAACAGCTTGGTTGGCTGATTCCAATTCTAAAATCAAGGCCAGGCAGGTTTCTCAATCACTAGTGTCTATTTACTTATATGATTAATATACTGCCCTTCAAGCTGAGGTTCCTGGGCAGCTTACAAAATTGAGAAATTCATAACAGGATTTAAGACGTTTTAGATTTACTTCATTATTTAACTAGATCGAAAAGGTTGAATTTTGATGTTGCATAGTGATTCCGAAATGACAAATATTGTGGACACCTTTAAGCATGAAATTCCATTTTACAGAAAACAAGGTAGCATCTGGTAGATGGTTTGGAACAGAATTTCAACACACACACAAATCACAAAGTGAAATTTGAAAATTCACCACATTTCATGGTGCCTTCGAGGGGGCGTGTTCAGCAGCCTTTTGTGGCGGCGCCAGCCTCTCCTCGGCCTCATTCTTCTCTGTCCTCTCGTCGCGACTCACCCACCCTCCACTCCCTTGTAGCTCAGGGTCTTTGTTCTTTGGCCTTGCTATGGACCTTAGGTTGGTCACCCTGGTTGTCTAGGGGGCCTGGTAGGAATTTTTCCATTTGGCATTAGGCTTTTTGGTTTTTTCGCCTACCTCGTAGCAATCGTCACAACTTTTTGTGGTATTGGTGGGTAGGTTAGGCATTGGAATAATGTGTTGTGGTGTGTCGAAGGGCTGGGTGTGGCCATCGCCTAAGCCTTCAATTTTTGGGTATTCCGTTAAAGGAATCTGGCGGTCGTGTACTCTGTCCGATGCCTGCTTGGCGGGAGGCCATGGCACGACCCCCGGTGACATCAGGGGAGAGCCTATAGTTGGATTAGCATCAACAGGCTCCACCTACTGGTGAATAAACCCCCTTGTTTTAGACATCCAATGCCTAAGCCAATACCTTTTCACTGCTGTAATCAATAAAGTTGTGGCCTTTTCTTGCCCATTAACCTTATATCACGTGTCCTTGTGTATTTATTTCACATCGTGGGGGTCGGGTCCTCGAACCACAAAATTATCCTGCTGCTCTGAAGTAGGAATGGGCGTGCAAAAAGAAGAAACTAATATGAGAAGAGTCTGAGCAGAGTGTTAACTTATTCCCACCAATATGCAGCAGCATATGGAAGATGGATGCCACCACTATAGCCAAGAGTCTCCAAGGACTAGAAGGCTATTGTATACAAAAACAACACAAAGTTGCTTTGTAACATGCAAAGATGCCTTCAGGCCAGTCTGAAAGCTCCAGGAATCACAATATTTTATTCTGAGGATTGAAGAATTCAAAGCTCTAAGTAACTGGACAAGCGACATCACACAGTGTGAAGCTGCATATCACAGTGGGAAGACTGGATCTGTCCTTTTTTTAGTACACAGCTGCACAGCTGTTTGAAAAGATTCACACTGTTTTGACTTATGAGACTGAGCTTCTTGCAGATGAATCATACCTTGCACAAATGTGCAGGGTAGACCTCAGAAGTAAAATCAAATACATATTTTAGCCAATATGGGGTTTTCCTTCCAAATTGATGATAAAGAAGTCTATTTGAGCCATATGGGTGTAGATACTCTTAAAAGGCTATTCATCTTTCTGTCTATCAGTAAAGGTGTTCTATACTATACTAACTCCAGGTCATCATTCTTGTTCTGGTGTTTATTGTAATCCTGAATTCTTTGTATGTCTATTAAAAAGCCCATGATAAAAAAGGGGGGAGATACCATTATAACCATCCATAACAATCTACAGAGCAGAAATGATGAGCATTATGGTATGTTCACACTTCCACTTATTCTGCATCCAGTGCACTCCCCCTGCTAATTTTTGAAACTGATCACAATCATTCAGTTTCTTGCCAAATACTGTTGTTCCATCATTTCTCAAACTAGCTTAAAAACAATTAGAAAATTGGATGCTGTTGTTGTTGTTGGCATCCGTCCATCTTGGGAAACAATGGAGGAGTGCACCTTTGGGGTGAAGTCAATCTGTTGGAAGATTACAGCTTCTGTCTGTGACTCACTCCCATAAAGCACCATGCTCAAGATGCAGGCCTGGTAGACCTTCATCTTGGTATTGAATGTTAGCATCACATTCTTCTGAACCAGAGGTGAGCCTTTGCTGTAGCTGCTGTGCCAATATGCTTGTCCAGCTCAGTGCTGATGGAGAGTTTGCTGGAAATGGTGAAACCCAGGTAGACAAAAGCATCTACCACCTCAAGTGTGTGGTCACCTGTGTTGATGCATGGAGTGTAGGTGACATCCTGACCTAAGATGTTGGTCTTTGTCAGGCTGATGTTAAGGCTGAACTCCCTGTAGGGTTGAAGAAAACAGTTGATGAGTCTCTGTAGAGCTTCCTCGAAGTGTGCTGTCAACACCGCATCCCCTTGTCAAGCAGAGCAATCTTATGCTTCAATACTCCATACTATTCAGCAGGTGTAACTGGGATTGCACCCTTAATCTCCCACTTGAAGCACCTCACTTGTCTCAGTTAGCTACAGCAGTTTCAACTGCTGCTATTTAACTGCAGGGTTTTCTCTGACTAGCCATATCAAAAAGACCCTGTTTCCCCTGACAAGGAGAGTCAATGGTGTTAATGAGAATGCAGTGTTATCTGGATCAGTTACTTCTACCCTACCTTCTAAGCCTATCACATCTTGACACTTCCCATCAGCTCATCTGGAGTGATGTATTACGAGTGACAAAAGAGTTGCTCATCAGTTTGCACATACCCAAGACAGGGCAGAAATCAATAGTCTGACCTTTGAAAGCATTCTTTCCCATAACATATCAACAAAGTCACCAGTTCCCATGGTTATTGGATTCTAGGCCAAGCACTGGTAATGCAGCCAAACTGGCCTGCTTATTTTACAGTGGCACCAAGTTGGGAGTTTAAATAACAATATTTTTTGATCTTCAGATAAGTAAAATGTTATTTATTTATTCATTTATTTCATATAATTTATAAACTGCTTGGGTTTTTTTTAAAAAAAAAACACACCTCAAAGTGATTTACAAAAAGCTAAAACAATAAAATTGAGGGGGGAACATCACAACCATACTTTAAAACATAGAAAAGTTAAAATAAAATTACATCAACTTTCTAAGCACCCAAGTAGGCTTGTCTGAAGAAGTGTCTAAAGAACTTTTTTTTTAGCAGACACTGAAAAGATTACAGTGAAGGCAATATGTCCCCAAAATTAAAATACAAATAACAAAAAGGGAGGATGTCATAAGCACATTGTGCAGCCATCATATCTGTCAAGAGAGCCAGTGAACACCAGACAAATAATAGTGTCCCCAGGTGTTTTGAAAAGTAAGAACCACGAATTCCAAATGTCAAGTGAAGCAGGTGGCAAAGATTGTTGCAATCGTTCTACAATGGTATATGAAATAAAGTCCTACCGTGTTGCTTGAAATGAATTTGGTTTTATCACACCATGTAAGGCTCTTACATGTCATGTTATTTTCTTCTATGAAAGCAATGTTCCAAACATTATGAAACCAAGAAGAAACACGGAGGACCAGCAAAAATTTCCATTTTCGTACAATTGAGCCCCACACAGCAGTGACCGATACAAATTTGTGATGAGCTCCATGACTATTTTGCACACTGTGGAAATGATGATGCTAATGATGGAAGAAAAATAAGAATGACGGCATACTACACACCAGGATATTAGAAAATGGCAAAAGGGAATCTGCCACAATTGCTTAATGCATAGATCTGGGTCCAACAAGATGACCATGTGGCCTTGGCCAATCTCTTTCAGCCTATTCTACCTTGTTGTGAGCATGGAAGGGAATAGCCCTGTGCCCTGCAGCAGAAAGGAAGGACAGTGATTTAATAAACAGCACCTGCAAGAGACAATAGGTTTCCTCCCACCAGAATGAGGAGATGCTGGAAAGATCACAAGCATTGCATGAAGACAACAGCCTGTCCGTATTGATTGTGTCCTTCATGGGTGATTCTGAACATGAATGTTCCATTAGCTGCTGATATATTTATCCACCATGAACATGCCTTGTCCAGTATTAGAGATCATCCTGATGCTATTGGACTACAACTCTCTAAAAAAAATAATTTTTATTAACAGGCCAATCACATCACATTATCCAAATCACATTAGTTCCAAATTATACAGCCAAATTTTAAATTTTGTTGGGGGTACCCATATATCAAGCTCTGCACGAGTCCAAAACTCCGAACGAGTCCAAACATCACTTATATTACTGCTTTAATTAGACAGTTCTATCCAGTTCAATCCAGATAGTCCTTTATTACTTTCTTTCTCTTCTTGTTGTTATCATATATTCCTTTCTTTGCGATCTATGATAATTTTCACAAGCAGGTTAGCATGCATCCTCTGTGTGGGTTTTGTACCCTTCCAAAATCATATCGTCCAGGGACAGCCTCTGTTCAACGCTTCCATAAAAAGAATTGATCTTCGGTCTGTCCTTTACTTTTCTCAGGCTTGCCAAATAAATCAAATGAATCAGGAGGCTCTGTCAGGTCAAGTTTGTGTTTCAACATTCCTTCTCTTTCGAATGGTCCTGATTCTCCTCCCCCTGTCCTTCTTTCTCCGGCAAGCCTGTCTTGGCGAGACGCCATTTTTTAACTGCATCATAAAAATTTTCCTCGTTCTCCCCGTTCACCAATCCTCTCCTGTTATAATCCATCCCACACAGTTCTTGAATTTCTGCTTGTGATTAATAAAAATGCAATGATCTTATTTCTATCTGGGGTGAAGGGTTATTAATATCACATCGTGCAAAGAAGAAGAAAAAGTTTTTTCCTCCACCACCCCCCTTCATTCCAAACATACAGTCTCCTAGTGGTGATTCATCAGAAGATTTACTTATCCATCCGTCACTCCCGGTCACAGAGATCCATTACTCAGCAGTCTTATCTCTCGAACATTACTTGATATATGTGCTTCAGCTTCATCCAATCATATGTTTCCAATTATAATTCCGAGCTGAAGCTAACCAGCACGCGCTAATTGGAATCGGCGTCAGGAAGATCTGACTTCACCGAGGGCTCGTGCCAAGTGTTCGGCACCCCCATCTCTCAGATCAGGGGGTGCATTGTGAACACCGCTGGCAAGGCAGTGCCCCCACCTCCTGGGGGGTAGGAAGACTGCATACTTCCCATAGCAGCCCCTTAATTACCTCGTGTGGGTCAGAGAGATGTTATTGTCGGCCATCTTCCAACGCGCCACCTGGTGGCCCCTCAACTCTCATTATTTCTGATTAGCTGGTTAAGGCTGATGGGAGTTGAGTTCCAGCATCATTGGAAGGCACCATGCCGGCTTACTCTGGTTTCATTATTTCCCTCTACCCCAAGGCATCTGTGCTTGCAACCACCTTGTGGTAGTGAAGTCCTCAAGTTAATTATGTGCATAACTTTGTATTAAGCTGCCATTAGTTCATAATGAGGCAATCAATGATTAATGGGTATTTTAATAAATCATAGTAGAAGTCTTGTGGAGAGCAGCAAGTCAATTCACACATTAATTAACGATGACCTACCAGCTAAATCTGCAGTTAAAAAATACTAGCCAGCTGCTGGTTCCAATGTCAGATATCATCTTCATCATTAAGAATGGCTGGATTGACATGAAGTAAACATTGTTGCTCTGTCTGGACACATTATATGTGAATATTTTTGTAACATACCCTCAAGCTGCGTTTTTTCTTCATTAGAATAGGGAAGATCCTTTTCCTATTCTTTTTGTTTTCCTACTCCCCTCCAGATTTAATGAAATGGCAACCCCTCCCCCCCAAAAAAGTTCCACTTCCCTCCCAGTTTCTGACTTGTTCTATTCACTGAACGTAAGAAGATAGGAAGAACCTGCTGGTTCAGGTCAATGGTCCATCGAGTCCACCATCTTTTTCTAACAGTAGCCAACAAGATACCTGGGAAAAACTTCCAAGCAAGACCTCAACACAAGAGCATTCTCCCCTCCTGCCAATTCCAGGAACTGGTATTCAGAAGGATATTGCTTCCAACCATGGAGGCTGAGCAAAACCATCATCACTATGGATTTAGGATGCTAAGGCTTCATTTTGGATCTTCAAGGCTGTGGGTTTTGATTTCAAAATTATATAATTGTTGATTTTGAGGGTGCAAAGAGGGTGCAAAAGCCTAAGTTTGTGGGAAACAGCATCCTCACCCCCTTGTGATGAAATTATACATATGCTGCACACATTGGCCAATGGATCATGTTGCTTGGGACAACCAAGAGTGGGGACAGTGGTGGGTGAATCGCTTTGGAGAACCAAAGGTACATTACATAAACAATGTAATGCTGTCATAATCCCCATGGAAATTTGGGTGTACATTATGAAACAACAGACACGCAACATACAGTTTTGTGTGTATATATGTGTGATTCATGTATCACTATGGAGGACCAAACTTAGGTGGTCACATAAGCAATGGAATCCTGGGCATGAAGCCTATAGAACAACATGCAAATGACCTGTGGCTTTATGTGTACATATGCATTATTAGATATATGCGTTCTATATTGTTTGAACACACACTAGGACCTGAAAGGTGAGTAATAAAGACAATAAAATAATAGTAACAGTAATGGTTACGGGGTTTTTTATTTTTTGCATTTGGCCTGTAAGCCAGAAGTCCTCCACCTCTGCTGTATGGAGTAAGCTTTGCCCTCTTTTCACAGTATTTCTGGTTAAAAGCTTTCTAATTAAAATCTGTGTTTTATCATATTCTCTTCATGTATTTGTTTCAAATGTTTGCATGCTTTGTGCAATTAATGGATCTGTAACTTTAAGCCTTTTTGTGGAAAGCAATGAAGAAATGAAATAGCGTTAGAATTGCAGATTATTACAAAAAGTGTGCGATGTTTAAACAACTGATGGCTCTGTAAGTTTCTCAAAACAACTTTGCTGTTAGCCTCTGAACTGCATTTCCTTTGCCCTGTGTCAGACTCGGACTCCTTGGCATGGCAGCCTGTCGCTAGTTAGGTCCCAGGCCCAACTGAACCACAATACTGAAAGGAATCCAAATGTCATCCTCTTGCCCTCCGTTCCATGAGCTTTCACTCATAAGGGCCTCCTGTGCTCCAATTAACTCACATAAATCCAAGGCCTAACTTGTTTGTTGATGGGGAGTCCATAGCCTAAAGACATAAATTCTTTATTCCCACCTGGTCTTTGCTTGTGGCCTAATGATGCTTTGCTTATAATATATTCTGTCTGAGGTGATTTGAGGGAGAGATTGTGCAAAGATATCTGTTTGGACAAAATTTTCTAGAGAAGGCTATACAAACTTTTTAGGTCTAAACTATTTTAAATTGGGATACTCCCCAGAGCTCATATGAATTTCCCACCCCAGTGAATTCAAAATCTCTCTCTCTCTCTCTCTCTCTCTCTCTCTCACTCTCTCTCTCTCTCTCACACACACACACACCTGAAGTGCTCCTTTTAATTATGCTTGCCCTCAGTTTACTTTGGGGGGGAAACAAAATACCAATTTGTATTCTCCTTTAGACCCTGTGATTTAGGATTAGCCATTAAGGTTTTAAGCAAAATTAGTGCCTATGTAATTTCCAAGATTCTTTCAACTATTATCATTTGCTATTAAAATATGTGCTTCATGATAATTCCTTATTTAAATAAATGTATTTAATTGTTTAAAATGAAGATTAAAAATGCCCTTTCATGTGGTTTTAAAGTGCCCTTTTGAGTTTGTTCCCCCCCCCCCTCCAGTGAAAATTCCTTTCTAAAAAGTCCTGTTTGGATGTAGGATTATTGTTGCTTAGTGCAGAATTATAGGCAATGTGTGTTTCAGTGTATACTTGAGATCTGCTGGTTCCCACTATGGCAGAACAGTACCAAATATCATTATGACTGATGCATCACCACTCCCAGAGACATGCTGTTCTAGAAACCAACATAGCTTTATTCCAGGGATCTTCTGTCCAGGGAACATAGATGTCCCTGAGCATCATGACACCCTGGGCATCATCACATAGCATCTTTTCCAGGGGTTTTCTATCTGAGGAATATGGCTGAGCCAGAAACCTCAGGCCATAGCATCATTCGCAATGGTTCCTGGTCAAGGAACACAGCAGGGCAGCCAAGTTCTGCCAACCAGCATGTATGTATGTGTGCATATGGTATACAGTGGTGTCCCGCAAGACGAATGCCTTGCAAGACGGAAAACCCGCTAGACGAAAGGGTTTTCCATTTTTGAGCTGCTTCGCAAGACGATTTTCCCTATGGGCTTGCTTTGCAAGACGAAAACGTCTTGTGAGTGTTCCGTTTTTTCCCCCGCTCCCCCCCTTTTTCTAAGCCGCTAAGCCGCTAATAGCCTTTTAGCCGCTAATCCGCTAAGCCTTTAATAGCTGCTAATAGCCTTTTAGCTGCTAATCTGCTAAGCCTTTAATAGCCGCTAAGCCTTTAATAGCCGCTAAACTGCTAATAGCGCTAATCCGCTAATCCGCTAATAGGATTGCTTCGCAAGACGAAAAAACCGCTAGACGAAGAGACTCACGGAACGGATTAATTTCGTCTTGCGAGGCACCACTGTAGATCCATATCCCTAGTACAAGAAGGCTGATTTATTTGTTGCTAAGATAATGTTATAAGTACCTATATAATCCCAAGAGCTCACAAACTTACACAAAGATTTCAGCCAAGTTGCCAGATGTTTCTTTGTAACCTTTGTAAACAGCACCAGACGTGATTCCAAAGTGACAGACAACTGTGAAATATAACCGTAGTGAAGTGTGAGCAAATGGATTGTGAACTATTTACTGTAAATAGCCAATGCCATTGTGCACAAGCAATTTGTGATGGCTTCCTTATTGGAAAGTTTTCCCACTAAGAACATAGGAAGAGCATTGCCCATCAACAGAGGAAGCAATACATGTGCCTCATGGCTAGAAGCTGTTGATAGCATTTTCCTCAATGAATTTGTCCAATACTATTTTAAAGCCATCCAAGCTGGTGAGCATGACATCTTGAGGAGCAAATTTCATGGCATTATTATTATTATTATTATTATTATTATTATTATTATTATTATTATTACCCCACCCATCTGGCTGGGTTTCCCCAGCCACTCTGGGAGGCTCCCAACATAATATTTAATACATGATAAAACATCAAACATTAAAAACTTCCTAAACAGGGCTGCCTTCAGATGTCATCTAAAAGTCAGTTTGTTGTTTATTTCCTTGACATCTCCTCTTAGGTATCTTTTTTTCTACACTAAAATGCCCCAAACCTTTCCTCATAGGCAAATTGTTTCAGTGCCTTAATCATTGAGCTTGCCTGTTTCTGATTTCTTTTCCCAGCTTTAAATCACCACTTTTTGATGTGAGGTGACCAGAATTGTGTACAAGTGTGGTCACACCAAATATCTGTATACTGACATTATAATATTGGAAGTTTTATTTTCAAACCCTTTCCCATTGATCCCTAGCATGGGATTTACACCCACCCCTCTCCCTTTTTGCCTTTCTTCTGTGTCCTTTCCTCTTTCATTTTGGCGCTCTTGCCGCGTTGGATGTGGAGGGATTCTTGGACCTGCTGATCTCCTACACTAGGCTGGTACTATGATTCCATGCTAAAATGCTAAGCAATTACAAACAGTGAGGAAACTGTTAATCTAGATGTGCTGGAGGCATGATTTTATTCTGATGGCTTATATTAAATTGCGTCATTCTTGTGTCCTATGCCAATATTAATATTATTCACATTGTTACAATTATTTTCTCATTTCTTGACTGTTCCTCCATGTCACTGATTATCAGATTGTACTGCCTGGGTGGATTTTTGCTTATGTTCCTGTGTAGACATTGGAGTTTACAATATTAATTCACTCTTGTTTCTCTATTGAACATCATGCATCGATAAATCTACTTCATTTCATTTACAATCCTGAATCAGAGGTCCATGTTTCCCAGCTAAGCTTTATCCACCAAATTTGACGCCAGAGTAATAAGAGCAGATTCACATAACCAAAAAGGAACACTGACATTTGTGCATTGCATATGAATGCAATAGGCATATTTTGTTGCATGTTAAAGGAGAGAAATTATCATTTTGATGACTTTGTTACTTGGATAATAGGTGAGCTGACTGTTATTTGCATGATAAACCTTCATAATTATGCAGGCTTCATATGCCTCCACCAATCACCATACCATGTGTTTAACTGAAAACCCACAGTTCTGTGCTCAGCTGATCTGGGGCTCTCTGCTTCCATGAGTGGCACAAAATTCCCAGGGTAGGACTCTATGGACTTTGATTCCCTTTGGAGGAGAAAACCCTGAAGACTTGTGGCAATTTGTCATATTTGGTTTATTTACAGTAGGGATAGCCATGAGGTTCTCCTCTCCCCATATTAGTGGACCTTAACAACCACAACCATGGCCAATAATCAGGGATGATGGGATTGTGGTCCAGAAGGCATCACATTGGCTATGCCTGAGCACAGATGGAGACACACAGCATATGCACTCATACCAAACAGCAGATTTCTAGAGATCTCCAAGTCAGGAGTGTGTGCTGGCATTTGGGGTTTTCTCAGATGACTTTGCCATTCCAACCAGTCCAAAGAGACCAGTGTCTTCTAACAGTCTCCTAACAAAGAGACATTCATCAGCAATCCTGAACTGAATAATAACTTGTCAAATCTCAGACAAGCATTACTTTAAGGCAGCTGCAGGGGACTTTTAGCCCTGCAGAGGAACTGCAACTCCTGCCAGCCTTAGGAAGCATGACCAATGGCCAGACATTATGGGAGTTGTAGTTCAGCAACAACTGGATGGCCAAAGGTTCCCATATCCACTTTAAATGGAGATGATATCCTTAACCAAGTTTTGTCTGTAGTAGAGGTACATTACGTATCCATGAAGGAAAGAGCCTCCTCAGGCACTTCTCTGCTACTCCCCTGAGTTTTAGAATACCCTCCCAAGGGAAGTGAGACAGACAACAACATCATACACTTCTCAGTAAAGTTGTTGGGCTTTTTTTTTAAAAAAAAAAATCAGGCTTTCTAAATTTACTATCATGCTTTACCTAGCTGAATAGTTTTTGGTTTATTATACCTGAATTTTTATTATTACATTCTTTGGCATTTTAACCATTTATTTTAATACTGTGATAATATTTGACGTTTAAGCATACTTTTAAAAAAAATGTAGACACTTGAAAATTGAATTAATACATAGAAATATGGGTTCATGCAGTCACCTTGAGTCCCAGTTACAGTAATCAGACAATTTTCACAACACCGTAGCACGTGATTTTTTTTCTGAGAGTTTCATTTCTACTAAAACTTTCACCCTGACAATGCAAAGCGAAGTTGGATCAGACTTGTTCTAGCACTGTGCTTTTGAGGACAGAAGAATTAACTCTGGAAACAAATCCATCATTTAAACAAATAGATGCAGTGAGATCACTCACTAATGCTCCTCTTGACATCACCTTGGGGGGGGAGAGCCAAGGGACCCCCCCCCCCACGCATTTTACAAATGGAAAATCAATGTCCTGGTGTGAATCCCTTTGTCAAACACTGCAGACTGGATTGGGGGTCAAATGTTGCAGTCTGGAGAAACTTATTCTGCTGCATTTTCTCCTGCAGGCCATAGGATCTGGAACCAAAACCATAATTCACGGGGGAGGGGGGTGTTAGGAGACCCTGTGTGCGGTTTGAACAGTAAATTCACAGAGCCACCCATTCCTGTTCACAAACAGGCATCTGCTGAGTGAAATTTGTTCCACGCACAGAATTAAAGTGCAGAACTAAAGTGTTTAGGAAAACCGTGAGCTGCTTTCTTGAGATCCTCCAGGACAGAAAAGGGTTGGAAAACATCAGCTGAATGATGAATGGATGGCTGGGCGGTGAATGAATGATTTCAACCTACTTTGATCGATCTGTCCTCTCTGTGATATCTGTGTGTTGTCAATTCAGATCAAGGAATAGAAGCACTCAAAGGAGGGCAAAACTCAACACTTTTTTTAAAAAAAAGCCACACTAGGGTGAGATAGTTTTCTTTCTTCAGTGCATGCATATTATCCCTGTTTGTGCCTTTAAAGTATTCATGTAGCTATGGCAACAGGTAATAGAATTTCCCCCATAAATATCCTTGCTTGAAAAACAACTGGGTGTGTTCTTCTAACTTCCCTTGATAAAAGAGAAAATGCAAGAGTAAACAGTGCTCAAATCCATATTGGAGGGGGGGGGCAGCATCACTGAGGAGCAATGCCTCTCTGTACATTTACTTGTCTATTATAGGAACAAAGTGCATGTCACCTTCTTCTCCATCTGACTTTTGCACCCACATATAGAATAAAGAGGCAAGACACAAGAGGGACACGGTATTATTTAAACATCCAAATAAATGCATCTCCAACATATAGCTGTATGAAAACTATATGGAGGTGTGAGATGGCTGCTGCCCCTCACCATCACAATGTGTACAGATTTAGCTACCTGAGCTGGTTAAGCCTCAAAAGGTCATCCTTTCCCCACCCCTTGAGCCCCATAGCCCTAAGAGGCTAGTCTTGGGAGTCCATGATGAGCATGAATTATCTTCTACAGATGTATCTCAAGACAATGTACAAAATATAACGAAATAGCGAGAGAGAGATAGTTTTTTTAAACAACAACAACAACAAAGAATCACAAAACCATAATGGTGCTTCAGGGTTCTTGCAGGTGATGTGGCTTTTGCCATTATTTATTCATTGCCCTTCCAGATTTTGCAAGCAAACAGCGTCCTGGCCTATTGTCCCAATAATTCCCACAGGTGCAGTATAGGGTACCAGAGAGAAAAACCCTCACTTATCTCAACTAATCAGGGCAGTAATTAATAACAACAACAACAACAACAAATCCTAAACCCTGAAGTGCTCAGAATTTTCTATAGAGTTGGGAGTCAAAATCAAAGAGGCCAGTGTTTGAGGCTGAACCATCTTACAATAGTGGTGATCACCCCACTCACACAATGTGTCAATACTCCTTAATTCCAGGTGCCCCAGAAGTGAGCACATAGCTGTCCTCAGCCCAGAGATTTTTCTTTTTCCTTGGAGAGGTGGGAAATTGCAGCCACTTATGTTTCTTCAGAGCCCCAAGTCTGACCCTGTGTTTCAGAGGAGATGTTTTGGGTCTTTAGTTCATTTTTTTCAGGAAGTCCAAGACTCTTCCCATCATTAGGACCACCAGCAGCTTCAGATAGTATGATTTTGCCTTCCAGCTCAATTACATCTTAAACATTCTCTACCATTTCTCTTCCTGCCTCTCCAGAGCTGTGAAGTTTCATCACTCACCGTTCTTGTATTATTTTTCTCTCAGGTTCCTGAATCCTTCTCTGCTTGTTTTGGCTCCTTTCCAACTGCATTTCTCAGGATGCTGCTGAGAATCCCAATCATAAGGTTGTGTTTGCTGCTGATGCTGCTCTTGTTTGTTTGTTTGTTTGTTTGTTTGTTTGGGCTGTGCACCAGATTTGACTGAGCCCAAAGCCTGAGCCTATTTAAAGGAATCCAGGTGTTGCTCGAATCAGGTTAAGACAACCCCAGATCGCTACTGGTCAGGTTGGGTTGACCAAAACGATCCAGGACTGTCACAAGGTGATGTGCCCGACAGGAAGGAGAGGCAGATATGAGCAGGAAGAAAGAGAAACCTTGATAGGGAGGAATCTACCTGTTGGCTATGTCTTCATGAGAGATTCCCACCCAATCTCCACTTCGTTCCACCAGGCCTCTATTTCTTCCCGTTCCCAGAAGCAGTACTGCACAGGATCAAATCTTGATGTCTACTAGCTGTTAAATAGAATGATTCAGTCCTGTGCAGTGACAGCTCATGAGCTGGCTTCCCTCCAAATCCCATCTGTCCCAGCCAGCAGGGCAAGTTGTCATAAGAACATAAGAGCCTGTTGGATCAGTCCAGCATCTTGCTCTAGCTGTAGCCAACCGAATGCCTGTGGGAAACCAGGAAGCAGCACAAGAGACCTCTCCCCTCTCGTGGTTTCCAGCAACTGGTATTCAGAAGTATTACTGCCTCAAACTGTGGAGGCAGAGCATAGCCATCGTCTGGCATGGTAGGAGTTGTAGTCCAACATCTGGAGGACCACAGTTTCCTCATCTCTGCTAATAAACTTATGTCTATTCAATTTTCCTTTAGTTCCCACTTTCACTGTCATTTCGCAAGCCTATACAGCTCTTTCTTCATATTATTATTATATCTATGTGCTACTGAGTTCTAGCTTCTTTGGCACTGAAGCTCTAATGAGGCAGAAAGCAGGTTATGGATGTTTTTAACAAGTCAAATAAAAATACTAATGAATCTCTTGAAACAAATCTGTTCACACTCGTAGTTAGCCATACGCAGAGTAGAACCGTTGAAATCAATTGGCTTAGAAATAATATGGCATTAGAGACATAGCTTAAGAAAAAGTGTAAAACGTAACAGAAAAGGAGGAAGAATCAAGGTTATATTATGTCGAAAGTAAATAATATTATAAAGGTGGTTAAGTACAAGGGGAAAGTTTGAAGACATAATAGAATGAACCTAATAATTAGAAATGAGTTTCTGAAAGAGGGTAAGGACTTGCTGTACCTGATTGGGTAAAGAGGAACACAAAAAAAGGAGGCGTGAGGAAGTCAAGAAAGGAAGTTAATTAGGTATGATTTCAAAAGTTGGAGCTTTTATGTTTTGTTTTTGGTTGGGTGAAATTTTTCTTTTATTGGATTTTATTTTGATGTGTTTTAAATGTACTTTTGAATATGTTTCTTTTTTCTTTTTTTCTTCTTTTCTTCTTTTATGTGATTTCTTTATTTTTCCTTTTTGTAAAAGCCTAATAAATATATGTTTTTAAAAAATGAAATCAATTGGCTTAAGCTACTTAAATCCATTCATTTCAGTGCATCTGCTTCTCCGAGTAGGACTAATGTTGGCTACCACCCACTAACCTCAATTCCCCGGGTCAAAAGGACTCAGTAAAATTCAGAAGCTGGTTTTCCATGTCAGGGTTCAGTCCTAGGACAGGTGATCTTAAGAAAAGTCTCATCCAAGTACCGTACATAAAAAGGGATGCTCCTTCAGTACTCAGCACTGGCATAAGGGGGCTGGCTGCAGATTCTCCCACAGCTTGTTCACTCTCTTCCCTCTCTCACTAACTCACACTCAGGTCCACTCAAGCTCTTACTTTGTGGGGACAAAGGCCATATTGTGTGTATGTACAGGGAGAGAGAGCTTTCCATCACAGCCAGCTGCATGTGAGCACATATAATTCCCCTCCTGCCCCGTTTTGTAGTCTGGTCCTCTGTGATTTTAGCTTAGCTACATAGTACACAAACTTATCCAACCCTATTATCAAGACTCCAGCTTGACAGTGAAGGTTTATCTACCATTTCACTCTCTGACATCTTAATTCCAGATACTGCTATCAACAGACTTTTCTGCCCAGTGCTGAAAACTATGAATTAGAAACTATGAATTTCTGAATCGCAAGGCTTAGACGTTTACATGGATGTGCTTTTTCCAAGGGACAAAAAATAATGAATCCAACATGAGGCCTAGCGACTGCCACAAGCTCAGATGCAGGAAAAATAGGTAGATGGTTTTGAACCCTCAGGGTTAAAGGGAAAAAAAAATTTAAGCCAGGGGGCTTCTGCTAAGCTCTTCGGATTCTGTAGTCGTGTGGTACACACGCTGCCTCTCATTTTGGAAGTAGGATATAGCCATCATTACTAGAAGCTATTGATCAAACTCAGCCTCTGTGAAATTCTCTAATATCCTTTTAAAGCCATCTGGTGGCCATTGTCACATCCTGTGCTTAACCGGAGATGTTTTGAAAGTTTTACAGCAGCTTATCGCTCAGCTAAACAGGCAAGCTGGTTTTATATGCAACTTTCCCATGCTGATAATTGATCTACTGCAGTAAAAGCTTTTAAAAGGCTCCATCCACTACCACCACCCATCTGCACACATGGCTATCAAGTAGTGGTATATTATGAGGCAAACAGGAGTGATTCAAGTGAGGTTGGATTGCGCCATTAACAAGGTATCTTGAGCCACTCTGTGGATTCAATAGGCACACAAAAGCTACATTTTTTAAAAAAAAATATGCATCTAAGCTATCTAGGGAAATGTCCTGAGCTCAGGTGAGGGAATGGTCGGGTCCTCTCAATTTGTCAAACAGCTGTTAGATTTACTATGAATTCACCTATGTTTTTATGAATGGCTTCCTATGAGGCATCCCAAAGTAATTTCACATTACAATAATCCATATATATATATATATATATATATATATATATATATATATATATATAAACACATACACACAGAGAGAGAGAGAACAAAAAGGCAAAGGTAGGTAAAGGACCCCTGGACAGTTAAGTCCAGTCAAAGGCGACTATGGGGTTGCGGCGCTCATTTCGCTTCAGGCCAAGGGAGCCAACATTTGACAGCTTTATGGGTCATGTGGCCAGCGTGACTAAACCACTTCTGGCACAACGGAACACCGTGACGGAAGCCAGAGCAAACGGAAACGTCATTTACCTTCCCGCCGCAGTGGTACCTGTTTATCTACTTGCACTGGTGTGCTTTCAAACTGCTAGGTTGGCAGAAAGTGGGACAGAGCAACGGGAGCTCACTCTGTCACGCAGATTCGAATTGCCGACCTTCTAATCAGTAAGCCCAAGAGGCTCAGTAGTTTAGACTACAAAGCCACCTGCTCCCTAGTTACAACAACAGCATATTTAAAAACAATGTCAAATCCAATACAGATAATGCTGGGATACAAATCTCCACTTAGAAGGCTTATTGAAAGAGGGAAGACATTGACAGGCTGTGAAAGCCAATAGTGATGACACCTGCTTCATATGCAGTGGGAGGGAGTTCCAAGGTGCTGCCACACTAAAGGCCTGGTTCTGAGATCATGCAAAACGGACCTTCTAATAAGAGGCCATCTGCAGATTGCCCTCCCCTGCAGAGGGCAATGCTTTGTTGGGAAAGTAAAGGATGGAACCTTCTTTTAGGTAGGTTCCCTAGGTATGTAAACAGTCATGGCCTTCCCCCAAAGATTTGTGGGAAATGTAGTTTACCAAAGGTGCTGAGAGTTGTTAGGAGGCTGCCTATTCCTTTCACCAGAGCTACAATTCTCAGAGTTCCCTCAGAGTGGAGAGGGATTAATTCTTAAACTACTCTGGGAATTGTAGCTCTGTGAGGGGAACAGACGTCTCCTAACAACTTTCAGCACCCAGAATTATTTGGGGGAAGTCATGGCTGTTAAAAGTGGTATCATAGTGCTATAAATGTCTGGTGTGAACATTACATCTGGGTTGACTGTTACGTAATGTGTGGAGCTGTCCCAAGAGGCGTTCATTAAATGATGCCAGCAGAACACCAATGACTAGATACAGTATTAATGTAAAGTGCGAAGGGCAACTGTGACATTTATGTTCTTGTAAAATGCCCAAAACCTTCTCTCTCTCCCTCTCTCTCTCTCTCTCTCTCTCTCTCTCTCTCTCTCTCTGTGTGTGTGTGTGTGACCAAAAAAAAAACCCACTGTGAACTCAGTGTAGTAGAAGTTTTTATCTGACAGGGCAAAAGCAACAGAAGCAGCCTATGAAATAGGACCGCCAGCTTATCAAGAAATGTCTAGTGGAGCATATATCTGCCTGCCACCAGGAGAGGAAGGAGGTGTCGAGTTTATATCTGCTCCCAGCGTAAGGAGGCCAATGGGTTGCTGTGCTGACAACAGCACTCATCAGAGAAGAACACAAAGTGACTGAAGACGGATAAAAGGAGCAGCTGGGCTTTTCATCCTGCAAGTGCCTCCCCCTGTTAAAAGCCATTTTTAAGATGAATAATTTTGAGATGATTTTAATCCCAGCAACAGTCTGTCAGCTTCTCTCACTAGAAATAGAGGAGGCCACAATGATGCCTGCTTGTTGCCAGTCCAGCTCTGATGAAGGAATAATTTATGGTTTAGGTTTTAATGGCGTTAAACTACAGTGGTACTCTGGTTCTTGAACTTAATTCATTCCAGGAGTCTGTTCGACTCCTGAAACGTCCGAAAACCAAGGCACGGCTTCTGATTGGCTGCAGGAGCTTCCTGCACTCAAGCAGAAGCCGCTTCGGATGTTCAGCTTCCAAAAAACGTTCGAAAACTGGAACACTTACTTCCAGGTTTTCCACGCTAGGGAGCTGATTTGTTCGACAACTTAACTGTTCTCAAACCAAGGTATGATTGTAGTGGGATCTGTGGTTGTGAAGGCACTCAACCATAATCACCTTTCAGATCAGTCTAATCCCATTAGCCATCACTGAGCATTTTGATCCCTTACATGATCAGGGGAGAATGAGGGCAAGAACGTTAGCTTCACCCTAGGGTCCGGATTTTCACTCTTTGAAATATGGCAACCCTAATTCACCCTTTGTTATCACCCCTGTCACCCTCCATGAGCTGGTCGTATAACTTCTGAAGTGTCTATGTGGTGTAACATTTAGAGTGTTGAGTGAGGATCTGGGAAGCCAGGGTTCAAATTCTCACCCAGCTATGAAGCTCACTCAGTGGGTCACTGTCTCTCAGTCTAAATTACCTCAGAGGGTTGTTGTGAGGATAACATGGGGAAGTGGGGAGTTATCTACACCTCCTTGAGCTTCTTGGATGAAAAGTGGGCTATAATTGTAGTGGTAAATAAATAAATGTGGAGCCTATTCAACTCAAGTAGCCTCTCTGCATAGTTTAGGAACCCTGATCCTTCAGGGTTCTACATTGGGTGGGGCATATGTTAGTCAAACATGTTCCCTGTTGCAGACATGCACCTTTAACTCAGAGAGGAGAATGAAAAGTAAGATCTGAATTCAGACTATTTTAATAGTCTGAGCATATGGATAGTGATCAAAGATCCACAGGCACACCAAAAAGAAAGCTGATTTGAAAGGTATTTAAAATACCTGGCAAATGATGAAAAATTGTAGATATTTATTCAAATCAGTAAAAGCCTGATGAAGAGTATCACAATATGAAAGATAAAACAATTACAACAAAGCTACTACAAGCACTGAAGAGAAGCAACTTAAAGCTGAGTAGATTAGCTGTTTAAGGGGCACAAGAGATTATAAATGAAAAATGAAATATAAGAAGCCAACTATTTTCCTAGAACCATCATCCCATTCCAACTAACTTAAATGCTAAAGGAGTAGACAAAGTTTCACAGTATTAAATGGCATTCTAAAACAATCTAGGATAAGTTACATAAGATTTTAAAATAAGAGAGAGGTGTAGTGGCTTCATGGAATAATGTGTCAAAGGTCCATATCTACTAGATTTGCTGTATACATAACAATCTCAAGTTAAATGTAGAAGTTGGCAAATATGTCCTCTTTTTTGCTCTTCAAAATATGGTGACCCTACTTAGCATTTTGTTGTTGTTGTTGTTTAGTCGTTTAGTTGTGTCCGACTCTTCGTGACCCCATGGACCAGAGCACGCCAGGCACTCCTGTCTTCCACTGCCTCCCACAGTTTGGTCAGACTCATGTTTGTAGCTTCGAGAACACTGTCCAACCATCTCTTCCTCTGTCGTCCCCTTCTTCTTGTACCCTCAATCTTTCCCAGCATCAGGGTCTTTTCCAGGGAGTCTTCTCTTCTCATGAGGTGGCCAAAGTATTGGAGCCTCAGCTTCACGATCTGTCCTTCAAGTGAGCACTCAGGGCTGATTTCCTTAAGAATGGATAGGTTTGATCTTCTTGGAGTCCATGGGACTCCGGCACCATAATTCAAAAGCATCAATTCTTCGGCGATCAGCCTTCTTTATGGTCCAGCTCTCACTTCCATATATCACTACTGGGAAAACCATGGCTTTAACTATACGGACCTTTGTTGGCAAGGTGATATCTCTGCTTTTTAAGATGCTGTCTAGGTTTGCCATCGCCTTTCTCCCAAGGAGCAGGCGTCTTTTAATTTCGTGACTGCTTTCACCATCTGCAGTTGTCAGGGAACTGACATCGGAGCAGAGGGGAGAGGCGGTGCTTCCTGATTCTGCAGAAGAAGGAACGAGTAAGGGGAGAGAGAGAACGTCATCTGGGGAAGAATGTCCAGGTGACACCAGGAAGAAGGAAGAGGGAGAAAGCATCTCGGAGGATAGGCTCCGAGACTCTGGCACTGAAGGCATTGAAGAGAGTGGAGGGGCACCACTGGGCACGCCCACTCTGCGCAGAAGGGTTACGCGCAGAGAGGCGAGGCGGAGGTTGTCCATCAAGGAGCTTTTATGCTGGAGGAAATTTAGAAGACGCCCACTCACAGATTCGTCGAACGACTGAGCAGCAGCAGCACCCAGGCTGCTCAGTCAGGGAAAGACACAACCCACCCCTAAGCAGTTTGGAACAGCTAGAGGTTTACACACAAGCAACCCCAATTCCCGTGACAGCAATCCGTGAGACCCTTATGTTGCTTGTGTGCAAGAGCACTGGGGAACAGTCATGAGTCAAACAGAAGGAGCAGGCGCAGGAGAGGGAGCCAGAGGCAGACAGAGTCTTGAGGAGAGAAACCGAGACCTGGAGCAGCAACTGGCTCTACTAGCGGTGCGGCTGGATGAAAGGAGGACACATGACGCCCAGGGGAAGATTACCCCCATCGCAAGAAAGGTACCGGGACTTGTGCAGAAGTTTGGGGGCAACCCCAGAGATTATAACGCTTTTAAGACAGAAGTGCAGTATGCCTTGGAGCTGCAGTACGATGACTTTACCGGCGATGGGGGAAGAGTTGCTTTCGTGGTGGGGGCAGTGGGGAGTGAGGAGGAAAAGAAGGAGGAGCCGGGAAACGGCAAGGCTTGGCTGCAGGAAGGAGGGCACAGCAGCCAGGCGAGCAACCAGTAGAAGTGCCCAAACCAGACCCCCCCCCCAGCAGCCATTGCAATTGAGGTGGTGCTAGAACTCCCAAACGGACACCCCATCAAAGTGAAGGCGCTGCTGGATTCAGGCAGCTCTTGCAACTTCTTTAGCAAGGATTTTGCGCTAGAACACCAGCTCCAGGTGGTGCCTTTGGAACATCCCCTGCAAGTAACCACGATAGATGGGAGAGAACTTTTGGGAGGGGAAGTAACCCACCAGACCCCTCCCATGAAAATGACAGTTTCCAGACACACTGAGACCATTGCCTTTCACGTAGCCACCCTAGCAGGACCACCCATCATACTGGGAATGAGTTGGCTGGCACTGCACGACCCAGTAGTAGGGTGGCACCAGCGGACAGTCACCTTTGGGTCAGCTCACTGCGTAGAGCATTGCCACGGAGGGGAAACCTCGAGGATGGCAGTAGCCAGGGTGGCAGGGATGGTGGTGGGAGAAAAGGGGAGGGTACCACCTCAGTATGCAGACCTGGAAGAAGTCTTCAGTGAGAGAGAGGCGGATAGACTACCCCCTCACCGGCCCTTTGACTGTCAAATCAACCTACTCCCAGGGGCTCAGTTACCAGTGGGTAAGCTGTATGCCATGTCAGACAGGGAGATGCAGGAGTTGCGGAAGTTCATTGACAAGAATCTGAAGAGGGGCTTTATACGTGAATCAAGGGCAGTGGGGGCAGTCCAGTGTTCTTTGTGGACAAAAGAGACTCCAAAGAACTACGCTTGGTCGTAGATTTCAGGTCCGTGAACAGGGTGTCGGAACCTGTGACCTTCCCTATGCCCAGGATTGATGACATTTTGGCCAGGGTGAGGAAGGGGAAGATTTTTACTAAGCTGGACCTTCGGGGGGCGTACAACTTGATAAGGATGAGGGAGGGGGATGAATGGAAAACCACCATGTTCACCCCTCTGGGAGCCTTTGAGTACTTAGTTATGCCCTTCGGATTACAATCGGGATCCAGCACATTTCAAGCTTTCATGCACCACGTCCTGGGGTCCTTGCTGTACAAGAATTGTGTGGCTTTCCTGGACGACGTACTCATCTACTCAGAGAATGAGGAGCAGCATGTGAAAGGTGTCAGAGAAGTGCTGAAAAGGCTGCAGGAGCATCAGCTGTGGGTCAAACTGGAGAAATGCCAATTCCATGCACGAGAGGTGGAGTTCCTGGGCTACAGGTTGTCAGCCAAGGGTCTGGCAATGGACCCAGGCAAGGTGCAGGCCGTGCTAGAATGGCAGCCTCCCAAGAACCGGAAGGATGTGCAGAGGTTCTTGGGGTTTGCAAATTTCTACAGGAAGTTTATCAAGAACTTCGCTCATTTAACAGCACCCATAAAAGATTGTCTCAGCAGCAAAAAGAAGTTCGTATGGACGGAGGAGGCCCAAGGTTCCTTTGAAAAGCTTAAGAAGGCGTTCGTGTCGGAAGAGCAGCTCCTGCACGTGGATCTGCGGAAGCCGATAAGGCTAGAGACGGACGCATCAGACAGAGCTGTAGGGGGGATATTGCTCCAGCAGGCAAATGGGGAGTGGAAACCGTGTGCCTTCTTTTCCAGGAAGCTTAACAAGTCAGAGCAAAACTACACAGTGTACGATCGAGAACTGCTGGCAATTCACGAGGCTTTTCGACGGTGGCGACATTTTCTCATAGGCGCACAGCACAAGGTCCAGGTGTGTACTGACCACAAGAACCTGGAATATTGGAGAACGGCAAGAGTACTCAACCAACGACAGGTGCGGTGGGCTCAAGAGTTTTCCAAGTTTAATTTTGAAATTAGGTACGTGCCCGGGAAGGAAAATGTCAGAGCAGATGCCCTCTCTCGCAAGCCCGAATACGAGGAAGGGGAGGGAGGGCCAGAAGCACGTCATGTCATTTCTGAGGACAAATGGGTGTGTGGGGGAGTGTTCGTAGGGAGGCAAGAGCTAGCCGGGTTGACAAGGGATGATCAATATGCACAAACCAAGATGCGAGAAATTGGTATCTCTGGGGAAACTCGGGGGGGGGGTTGAAGTTAAGGACGGAGCATTGTACTATAGGGGGGCCTTGTACATACCTGAGGGGGAATTGAGAAGCAGAATACTCAAACAGATGCATGACAACCCCACGGCAGGACATTTTGGACAACATAAAACTATGTTACTGGTCACCAGGCAGTTTTGGTGGCCACGGGTGAGAGAGGATGTGAAGCAGTATGTACGAGGGTGCCAGGTTTGCCAGAGAGCGAAGGGGGGGAGGTCGGCACCTGCGGGGTTACTGGAACCCTTACCCACACCAGAGAGACCATGGGAGGTGGTATCAATTGACTTTATGACTGATTTACCCAAAGCCAGGGGGAAAACGGCAGTAATGGTGGTAGTTGATTTGATGACAAAAATGTGCCATTTTATTGCGTGCTCGCATGCGGTGACTGCAGAAGAAACGGCCAAGTTGTTTGTAGAGCATGTTTTCAGGTTGCATGGCGCACCCTTGAGGATTTTATCCGACAGAGGCCGGCAATTCACGTCCCGATTCTGGAGAAAGCTTATGAGTCTGCTGGACGTGGAGGTGGTGTTCTCAATGGCCAGGCATCTGGAGACCAATGGACAGGCAGAGAGAGCGAACAGTGTGCTGCAACAATATCTACGCTGCTACATCAACGAGAGGGAGAAGGATTGGGTGGACAAATTAGCGTTGGCTGAGTTTGCATACAATAACGCAGAACATGTGTCCACAGGGATGAGCCCGTTTATGGCAAATTACGGGTGTCACCCCAGGGCTTTTCCAGGGGAAGGGGAGGGAAGTTGGAGTGTTCCCGCAGCGGAAAAGTTTGTGGAAGAGATGCAGGCTTTACACCAACAGCTTAAGTTAAACCTGGAGAGAGCCAAAGAAGTGTACAAGAGGCAGGCAGACCGGCACCGCAGGGAGGGAGAAAACATAAGAGTGGGGGACCAGGTGTGGTTGTCCACCAAAGGGTTACCGTTCAAAGGAGGGTGCAAGAAGCTACGGCCAAAGAGGCTGGGACCTTTCGAAGTAGCCCAGCAAGTTAATCCGGTGGCCTTTAGGCTCAAATTGCCATCTCACATGAAACTGCACCCTGTGTTTCACAGGTCCTTACTTTCACCGTTCAGGGAAGGGAGGGAGTGTCTGGGTCAGCAAAATGAAACACCCCTGCATCCACAGATGGAGGAAAGGGAACTCAGTGGACATGCAGCTGAGATTCTCGATTCCAGGTGGAAAGGGGGGAGGGGGGAGTATTTGGTGGCATGGGAGGGGGAGCCAGCTGAGGAAAACGCATGGGTCCCAGCAGAAGAAATGAGGGATGAGTACCTGCAGGAGGAGTTTCATAGCAGGTACCTGAGAAAGCCCAAACCACCAAAGAGATTCTGGAGGGAGCAATTTGGCACCACCGATGAGGAGGAAGAGTTTGCGGGTTTTCCCGCCTCCGAAGAGGAGGGAGGGGGTTGGCCCGAAGAAGAATCCGACTGGGAAGATTGGGAAGAGGGGAGAGACAGCAGCAAATGGAGAGGGGTGTTTGAATCATCAGATGGAGAGGAGAGTTCTTTCCGAGGGTTTCCTGCGTCACCGTCAGAGGGAAGGACGGGGGAGGGGAGGGCCCTGGGAGGGAGGTGGATGTCAGGGAACTGACATCGGAGCAGAGGGGAGAGGCGGTGCTTCCTGATTCTGCAGAAGAAGGAACGAGTAAGGGGAGAGAGAGAACGTCATCTGGGGAAGAATGTCCAGGTGACACCAGGAAGAAGGAAGAGGGAGAAAGCATCTCAGAGGATAGGCTCCGAGACTCTGGCACTGAAGGCATTGAAGAGAGTGGAGGGGCACCACTGGGCACGCCCACTCTGCGCAGAAGGGTTACGCGCAGAGAGGCGAGGCGGAGGTTGTCCATCAAGGAGCTTTTATGCTGGAGGAAATTTAGAAGACGCCCACTCACAGATTCGTCGAGCGACTGAGCAGCAGCAGCACCCAGGCTGCTCAGTCAGGGAAAGACACAACCCACCCCTAAGCAGTTTGGAACAGCTAGAGGTTTACACACAAGCAACCCCAATTCCTGTGACAGCAGTGATCATGGAGCCCAAGAAAGTAAAATCTCTCACTGCCTCCATTTCTTCCCCTTCTATTTTTCCAGGAGGTGATAGGACCAGTGGCCATGATCTTCGTTTTTTTATGTTGAGCTTCAGACCATATTTTGCGCTCTCCTCTTTCACCCTCATTAAAAGGTTCTTTAATTCCTCCTCACTTTCTGCCATCAAGGTTGTGTCATCTGCATATCTGAGGTTGTTGATATTTCTTCTGCCGATCTTAATTCCGGCTTGGGATTCATCCAGCCCAGCATTTCGCATGATGAATTCTGCATATAAGTTAAATAAGCAGGGAGACAATATACAGCCTTGCCATACTCCTTTCCCAATTTTGAACCAATCAGTTGTTCCATATCCAGTTCTAACTGTAGCTTCTTGTCCCACATAGAGATTTCTCAGGAGACAGATGAAGTGATCAGGCACTCCCATTTCTTTAAGAACTTGCCATAGTTTGCTGTGGTCGACACAGTCAAAGGCTTTTGCATAGTCAATGAAGCAGAAGTAGATGTCTTTCTGGAACTCTCTAGCTTTCTCCATAATCCAGCGCATGTTTGCAATTTGGTCTCTGGTTCCTCTGCCCCTTCGAAATCCAGCTTGCACTTCTGGGAGTTCTCAGTCCACATACTGCTTAAGCCTGCCTTATAGAATTTTAAGCATAACCTTGCTAGCGTGTGAAATGACTGCAATTGTGCGGTAGTTGGAGCATTAGCATAGCTTTAATTAATTTATAGGTAGCACTGACCTTCTATTTACAAAGATGTTTAACTCACCCAGCCCCTGACATTTCCCGTCACTTTGCATTCTTAGAACTGGCCTGCAAGCACCTCCAGAGAAGTCTATTTTTTCACCCTAATATCACTCACAACCCAGTTTGGCCACAGAGGTTACAACCAGATCAATTTCTCCCTATCTTCCCTACTAGTAATTAACCCATTAGGTTACTATGATCCTGATAAAAAGAAATGATCATCAAAAATGTCCTTGTTCACTGACAAGATCTACCGGCACTCAGTATAAGATCAGCAGCATCTTAATTGGCGTTATAATTTATACCCATTTTCTTTTCTGCATTCTTGTAGCTGGAAACCATTACCAGGGCTTCCATCTTCCTACATACCGCCTGCTTTCTTCCCTGGAGGTGTAGATTTATTTTATATTTCAATATACTTTTATCTGACTAGTGTCTCCTAGCTTGCAGTCTTGCACATAAATGCCGAGTCATTAGCTGTTCAGCCCACGTAGCTTCCATAGAACTACACTATGTGGCCTTGTTTGATAAGAGAGCAGGAAAGAAGTTATTTTCTGATTTAAAGATACTTTATCTCCCTCGACAGTTTTCATGGCAGTTTTAAAAGTTTGAACAAAACAGTTGGCTTTTCCATTAGAGCAGAGATTGAGGGGGAACACAGATAAAACATGTTAAAATTTTATTAGCCTGCTGAGTTATTGAAATCTTGAGATGGAAATCGAGGCGCATGATCAGATCTTAGCTCTCTGGGTAACCCGAAAACAAAACATAGATCCTTAATAATTACACTTCCTGAATTCTCCAAGGACGTACAGATAACTTGGGGCCATTATAGTATGGCTTCCACCTGAATCCAAACATGCCACAAACCTCTCAAAATTGATAAGGAATGACACCTATGGACCCAATGGCCACCAGCAAGCCTGTAGTTAGAGAGACTGATGAGTCTTAATACTAGGAGTGGGATCTACAGCAACAGGAGATGGGATTCTGAAAGACAGCTAAGAAGAGTCAACTGCCAACATCTGTTGACAGCCAGCAGAACTTAGACATATAGTTGAACATCATTACCTGAAATCTTGCTACTATCTCTTACTTTAAAACCAATCTGAAAAACATGAATGCAACGGTATATCTGAGCCACTTAATAAAACTTATTTCCAACCATGAAACTTAATTATTTTTTGTAATGAAATTTTATTGGGGAATTAGACAAACTGATGAAAATTTGATCAACGACCATTAATCATAATGGCTATTTGTCACTGAACACCAGCTTCTAGGGAGCAATAGCTGGAGGTGGATATTACCTGCCTGGCCTGCATGTGGGCTTCTCAGAGACATCTGGTTGGCCACTGCAGGAAGGAGGATGCTAAGCGAAGTGGACCTTTGGTGTCATCCAGCAGGTTCTTCTTATGTGCAAATGTCCTCACAATCTCAGTCTATCATTATTTTCTCATCTGGGAAAATGCCAAAAAGTAGATTTGGAAGGTATCTCCCCCCAAAAAGGCACCCAGCTCACATTCTTCTTGCAGCATAGGAACATCTGTTGAACAATGTCTACCTGCAGTCATTCGGACTATAGGGTGTCCCAGACAGAAATCAAATGCACTGTAAAAAGTTGATTGAAGATGAAACATTAATTAAATAACTGCAATACAAATGTATTTAGAGCAGTGGTTCTCAAACTTTTTTTTCTCTGGGCCACAATATCCGAATAAAACTTTGCTTGTGCAACACCAATTTTTTTACTGATAAGAAATACATTGGAAAACAAAAAGAAACAACTCCAGGGGTGCTTGGTTTATATCACAGAACACAACTACTTTATGATCTGATCATGGGACATCCAGAATGTATAAAACAATGCAGCTACATTCCCAAAATGTAATTATAAATGAGTCTTTTTCAGCACTCTTTTTGAATGGTGATTCTGGATCATAACTAGGATTTTCCTCAGTTTCACTTGATGCTCTTGCTCTTATTTTGAAAAGATATATATTCATATTCTGCAAATATTTTTTCAATCTATACTATACTATACTACACTGAAATGTTTAAATGTTTCTTGTTTGTCTTTTAATTTTCCCACCACACTTGCCATCCTCTCCTGCCACACCCTTTGAGAACAACTGATTTAGAGAATAAACTAATCTGGTTACCCCCCCCCCCAAAAAAAGCAGTAAATATGAATGGAAGAACTATTGGGTTTGAACGACAATTTGAAAACTATCTTATAAAGAAATCTGTCTTGAGCACCTATTGAACTTTCCCTTCTCTTCATCCACCACTATTTCTTTGCCACCTATGGTAAGAAGTCCATCTCTCACTGAGTTCCTGATCGGTTCTCTTATGATTTCAGTCTTTGTGTTTTACCATATAGCTCTTTTGACATTCAAGGCTTTGACAGTTTCATCCAACACACACACACACACACACACACACACACACACACACACACATTAACAATCCAGTCACATAATTTCTAACAATGTTTTTTCACGCATTTACTTTCCAGACAGTTAATTGACAATTTACTACTGCATTCTATAAATCACTGCTACGCTCACTTTACCTGTCACTGTGCTTTATTTTATTTTTAAAAAAACAACCCTACAAGTTCTTTTTAAAAAATAAATAAATCAATATCTCCTATTTTTCTAAGTTGTGTTCCTGTCTTTTCCTGGCTGTTTCTCTCCCCCCCCCCCTTGCTCAGCTAGCATATCCACGCGCGTTGCATTTGTGAGGTTTTATATTTTAAAAACAGCAAACCCCAGGCACATACTTTTGTTTACTGCAGCGAAAACACCCTCGCTCGACTTTCTCTTGTGAACTGGGGCACTGCATGTTTCTAACGCATTTGCTCATTTATTTATTTTTTAGAAGCTTCATGCTTGACAATTATGTTCACAGACTTGCTTGGCTCAAGGTTTGCTTTCGCCAGTAGCTCCTCTCCTCCCCACCCCCTTGCATATTAATGTAGCCTACAGACAAATCTCTTTCATAGATGTGCCTTGAAAGACTGTCGAAACTGGCAGCGTTCTGCCATGTTTCTTCCCTCAACTAAAAATAGCTTTGCAGATTCACTTCCTTTCCTCTCTCATCCTCAAGAAGCTGGAAAATGGGACTTTGCCCTCTTTTAAATGGGCACAGCTCCATCAAATTAAATGGTGCTTCACTGATCTGTACCAGTTGAAAAACTAGCCCATACTAACTGGGGAGTTTTATTTATTTACTTAAAGCATATTTTAGCCCACTCTTCAGCTGAAAGGACTCCCAGTGTGACATACAGATCAATTAAAAAACAGCAGCACAGTTCCTGTCCTAAGTCTTAATGATATGACAAGGTAGGGGAAAGGGATGGGAAAATAAAAGGAGGAAATAGCAAGCTCAGGCAATAGCTTATAATGTAGTACAGTGCCAGCACCAGTATTGCTTCCTTCTGGGAAGGTTTTCCAAAGCTGGTGCTGTGATAACAGACTGGATGAGGTCCAATAAATTGAGACTCATTCGATCAGTAAAAGCCCATGCATTGGGGCACAGCCAACACTGGTGTCACATGCAGTTCTGCAATTCATCCTTTGGGATTTTTTCCCAGGAGGGAATGTAATTTGAAGCAAAGAGTGTATCTTTTCCCAGTGGGGGTAAAAGCAGCAGAGATGGTATTTCCAGCAACAACAGCAGAAGAATTGCAGGAAATGCTTAAGAAACCCCTCTTTCCCCTAAGAGGGGAAAAAACTATACATTAATCAAAACACAGCCGTTCTTTGAAATTTGCACCTTTTCAAAATTGCAATACAGCTCCTCACTCAAGTAATGTGTACAAATATGCATGTGCTAGGGTAAAGAACACATTAAAATGCATAAATTAGTGAAAATTACATACAAAGATGCATTATATTAGGAATCTGCATACCGAAAATGTGTACTTTAGAAGAACTTCACACCAATATGCAGGTGAAATTTCATGACGGCTTTTTTTTCAAAAATGCAAACGGATGCAAAAATTAATTTTTTAATTCAGGTTGGCATAATGAGAAAACCGGGAGAATCAAACATGATGGATTCAACCATCTTTACTTCCCTTTACCAGCTTACCAGAGACATTGTATAAAAGAGTCATTGATTCTTAGAACCCATAGTCCCATGCTAACGCTTCTGTGAAATCTCCATTGCCCTTGTGGATGACACCAAACCCAACAGTTTATTGCATTTTCCTTCTTCAGCTGTCCAGCCAGTCTGTGGCTTTATAATCTTTCTCATGAGCATCTGAAATCAGTAGCTTCCTCCACCCAAGTTGAGTGTGACTTCTGCTTGTTTTTTCACTGCAATCAACTTAGTGGATTTTCCCTCCATGTCTCAGCTCCATTAGAGCAACTCCAAATCTTATCTCCTCTGTGTGCAAGGATTTTGCTAAAATTCCAGCACCAGCTTGTTGCCATGTTGCCTAGGATACACACTCAAAGACAAACTGCAGGTGTATTCTGTTCCCTGCTTTCATTTTCACAAATACAGATGGCCCTATATGCACCAGAAGACTAAGGGATCTTCACTTCCTCGGTTTGGCAGGAAACACATTGAATTATTCATAACAACACATGTTAACAGGCTTTGCCATTCAAGATGAGATGGTGCTCTCCCCACCGCTGCCTCATTATATGTGTTTTGAGAGAAGTAGGTTCACAGCTTCACTGCCCAGGTGGCATTTGAAGGCCTTTCAAAGAGAGCTAGAATGTATCATCAGCCCCACCCACCTTGGCCAATGGTCAGAAATGATGGGAGTTGTAGACCAATAATACCTCACCAACAATGTTAGCTACCCATGCTTTGGGGGAAGTTCAACTTATTAGAGTTATTCATTCATTCATTCATTCATTCATTCATTCATTCATTGAGTTTATACCCCACATTTCTTTCTCCAAGGGGATTGATATGGTGCATGTGGATCTCTCTGCATTTAATTCCCACAACAATTCTGTGAGGAGGGTTGGGTGAGAGGCAGTAAGTGGCTGTAAGGTCACCCAGTGAACATCATGGCGAAGTGGGGAATTAAACCCAGGTCTCCCAGGTCCTCGTCCGACAGCCTAACCACTACACCACACTGGCTCCAGTGTAATGGTCACAGGCAGGCAGGCAAGCCCTGATAAGAGGTAATGACTCTCTGGCAGTTTTGTGTACGTTTATTTACAGCAAAACACATCCAGAGCATGGCTTCTCGCCTGCTCACATTGACAATAGTTGGTCAGTCTGAATCTTCGTCCCTCCCACAGCAGGAAGGATGCCAGTTTCCTGCCTCTCCCCTCTTGCCCTTCCGTTGCCCTCTGATCTTATCCAGTCTCCTAGAACAGGGACTGAGAGGCTGGCCTTCACCCTCCCCACTTTCACTTGACAGAGTCTCAGTCCTCTGCTTATCTGCTGATTGCCTAGCAACACTCTGGCCGCCTTCCAACTCTCCCTCTGTTTGAGAGCTAACAGTGTCTTCCTCAAGAAGGGGGTCATACTGCCATTTCTCGGCTCTGTCAGCCATCTCTCATCTGCAGAGTCAGTCCCTCTTTCACTCAGCTCAATTTCTGAGTCTGACTCTTCCACAGCGTTCTGGTGAGCCACGTTTCTGACATCCAGTACAGCTTGAACACCATTCACCTAGGCAGGTGAACCACCCATGAACAGCACCTCCAGCAGCAGCAACCGAGCAGTGGGGCAGAGCTGTGCAGCCTCCCTCCTAAACTGGTGCTGCTGCAGCTTACCTGGATGGGAAAGAGTGGAGAAAAAGGCAAGGGCTGAATGGGTGCCCCAACAGAGCCAATCTGGTTCTGCCACCAGGGAGTCCAAACAGCCCCAACTTTGCTAGCGCCCTGCTTTCAGGTAAGCTACAGTGGTGCCAGAGTTACCGTATTTTTCACTCTATAAGATGCACCAGACCACAAGACGCACCTAGTTTTTAGAGGAGGAAAACAAGAAAAAAAAATATTCTGAATCTCAGAAGCCAGAACAGCAAGAGGGATTGCTGCGCAGTGAAAGCAGCAATCCCTCTTGCTGTTGTGGCTTCTGTGATAGCTGCGCAGCCTGCATTTGCTCCATAAGACGCGCACACATTTCCTCTTATTTTTTTGGAGGGGAAAAGTGAGTCTTATAGAGCAAAAAATACGGTACTTCTGCTACTGCTTGACTGACCCACAAATTTATTGGATCCCATCCAGCCCATTATCACAGCTTCACTCTTGAATTCTGGAGATATGCAATCCAGTACCAAAGGATCTCTAGGAGAAGATATCAGCCACCCCAGTGTTGCTTAAAGTCCCCAGTAATTGCTAGCACTGCTATTATCACTGCTTAAGAGGTAATATTGCACATGAATACATAATTTATTACTGAACTATTAGCTGTTTCTTTCCTACTTTGTATCTGCAACAAGACACCAAGCCTCAGCTTCTGATAATATGCAGGAATGGAAATTCTAGCCAAGGCGATATTTCATTTGTAGGCAATGCCAATACTAATGAGATGATCTCATTATCATTTTGTCTGTTAATTAACTGTCAGGTAACCCACTCAAGAATATGTAAAATATGAGTTTTATGCTAGGGAGCGAAACCAATAATCGTATAGCTATTGACTCTGGAAGCACATTGCAGTCACTGATGTGCCTGGAATTTCAGGTGCCGTACAATGAATCTCTGCTCAAGACTATTCTTTTGGGGAAAGGTTTAGTACCAGTTCAGACATTAAGGCTGCTATCCTATATACATTTACCTGGGAGTAAATGTCACTGAACTTTTGAGCAGAGATGTCTAGAATTAGAATTTCACAGTAAGTAACTGGCATGATGGGACGCGGGTGGCACTGTGGGTTAAACCATAGAACCTAGGACTTGCTGATCAGAAGGTCAGCGGTTCGAATCCCCGTGACGGGGTGAGCTCCCATTGCTCGGCCCCAGCTCCTGCCAACCTAGCAGTTTGAAAGCACGTCAAAGTGCAAGTAGATAAATACGTAAGGCAGGAAGGTAAACGGCGTTTCCGTGTGCTGTTCTGGTTCACCAGAAGCGGCTTAGTCATGCTGGCCACATGACCTGGAAGCTGTATGCCGGCTCCCTTGGCCAATAAAGCGAGATGAGCGCCGCAACCCCAGAGTCGGTCACGACTGGACCTAATGGTCAGGGGTCCCTTTACCTTTAACTGGCATGATATGATAATCCTATGTGACTGTATGACACCAAATAGTATTGGACAAATTGCTTGTTTGGAAGCTTTCCAGGTCTAAATCATGCTCCACATTAAAAGCTTACATGTCTGAGAGAAAGTTAGCTCTTTCGTGCAGAGAGAATAATTATGATATAGTTGTGCTTTCAGCATTGCTTTCATTGTCTAGACAGGCCTTGCATGAGGGAGAATCCATCTAGTTCACTGTAAAAGAAAGCAAACCTCATCAGAGCTGCTTTTCTCTCCCTCCCCAAGTATAATGTCTATGATTTCAGAGATTTTACATTTGCCTTCTATATATACATATAGATATAGATTGTGTTTTAATTGCTGTGATTTGCCCCTGGGACCTTAGGATGTGTAATAATTATGGTGGCAATAGATATAAATAGGATGAGCACTCCCTCCTATTTTGTGCATTGATATTTTAATCCATTTTAATTAGTATCCAAAACAGGAGAAATGAAATTGACATAACTGAGTCTCTCCAGAACTTACACTGTGAAAATTTCCTTTGTATGTTTTAACTGAAAATGCTAATAGTCTATAACCTGCTCATGGTGATACTACTGAGTTCAAAACCAATATCTGGACTTCCTTCAAGAGATCAAAAGTCTAGATTTCGTCCAGTTTTCATTGGACATTGGATATGGCTTTCAGGGAAAGATCTTTCCAGTATTCCTTCTACCAGGAATGACGTAACAAAGAAGAAAATCATTTCAGGGAAGATAAAGTACACATTGATCTCTGCTGAGCAAGAACACCAACATCAACAAATGAAAGAGAAAATACTAAAATGGGAGCTTTATCAGAAACCAATAACATTCTGCTGAAAAATGAATCCCCAGGAAACTCTTTCTTGCAGAAATAAAACCCTTTAGGAAAGACTCAGACGGCATTCACATGGAAGAAGGGCTGCTTCTAAAAGGAAATGGCACTGCAGTTCCTGAAGTGTTTTGAAAGGAGGTGCTCTCTAAATCCATATGGACCCTCAATTACCAAAAGGTGGAGAGCAAATTCTCAGCCTTCCAGATGATGCATTCTTACATTACTTTGCTAGGGTTTATAACATGAATGAAAAGAGTTCAGCAGGGCCAATAACTTGCGCAGGAATAACTGTCAGATCTTGCCATACGTGGCAAGCAGAGTTGTTAGTGCTTACCCAGACTGAAGATGTTACATAAACACTTCTGCAACACATAAACAGCAGTCATGAACTAGGTTGCCTATCCCTGCAGTTCAGCAATCTATTCTTCCCCCTGTTCTCCTGTGGGGGGGATTAAACTGCCAATAAAACAAAAAACATTTATTTATATTCTAGTGCCAGTCACCTCACCCAGCTGACAAGCATCTTTGTGGGGTGGCAGCTTGGGCATGCATGCTCCTTTTTGCTAAACATACATTCTTTGCTTATGTAGAGGAACACAAAACATACCTCATTGACCGTGGTGCAAAAGGGATCTTCAGCCAAGTGAGCTTCTGAATGGAGCCTCACTGCTATTTTGTTTTTTTTAATTTAGACCATTTGCCCTTTCATTTGGGTGAAATGGCATAACACTTCCACCATTCTGACCAAATTATTCATTGACTGATTAGTTCCACAGAAGAGGAGAGCCAGTGTGGTGTAGTGGTTAAGAGCGGTGGACTCGTAATCTGGTGAACCGGGTTCGCGTCACCACTCCTCCACATGAAGCTGCTGGGTGACCTTGGGCCAGTCACACTTCTCTGAAGTCTCTCAGCCCCACTCACCTCACAGAGTGTTTGTGGTGGGGGAGGAAGGGAAAGGAGAATGTTAGCAGCTTTGAGACTCCTTCGAGTAGTGATAAAGAGGGATATCAAATCCAAACTCTTCTCTTCTTGTTGTTGTTGTGCTCAGGGCCTGCTTGCAGGCACCTGGTTGGCCACTGTGAGAACAGGACACTGGACTAGATAGGCCATTGGCCTGATCAAACAGGTGTCTTCTTATGTTCTTATAGTTGCCACATGTATTCAAACACTTGATCTTGCTATGTGAGGCAACTTATTTGTATTGATCTAAAGCAGGAGCATGGACGTTTTTCAGCACGGAGAATAGAACGGTAGCATTGGAAGGGACCCCAAGGGTCATCGAGTCCAATTCCCTGCAATGCAGGAATCACAGCTGAATAATCCCTGACAGATGGCCATCCAACCTCTGTTTATAAACCTCCAAGGAAGGAGAATCCACTACCTTCCTGTCAGGAATGAGCCTGCTCCTAGAGAAGGTTTGCAGCCAACTGCAGAAAGCAGCCAGGAACAGAGAGGCTTTAATGTTAATCAGGCAGGAGAGAGCCGGCAGCTGCAGACTTCGGCTCCTCCTGACCTTGACAGGCCGGCTGATAAGGTAGTAGCTGAGAGCAGGCTAGAATGCAGCCAAAGCTTGCAGGAAGCACAAACAGGAGCGAACGAACTCAGAGACAGCTTCTCAGAAAAGGAAGATGTGGGAGCTGATCCACTCAGTCCTAAGAGTCGACGAATGGGTGGGCTGATAGATAGGAAGCAAAACAAGAGACGTAAGATTCATAAGTTCAATAAGTTCAATTCTGAAGGAGTCTTCAGAAGGGTCATATTGAGTAATGGTGCTGGAGGCTTTGTTAGAGCCTATCTGTTTGTTTTTGCAATAAATCCTCCTTTTTAATTATCTACGCTTGCTGTGTTATCAAGCTGGGAACCTGGGAACCGGACACTTCCAAGGGTGTGAGGGCCACATTCCCTTCTAGGCAATGTTTTCCAGGCCATATGCCAACGGTTGGCAGGGTCAGAAGCAAAAGTGGGTGGAGCAACAAGTGTTCATCTTGTCTTTGTACAGTAGGCTTGGTTCCACACACACACTCAAACATATGCAAACAATAAGAGTGATCAGAGTTCAAGGGCACATTCTAAGTAGGCGAGAACATTCCAAAAGTGGGCAAAGCAGGGCTGGTGAGAGGGTGTGACAGATGAATGTGTGTGGCCTGGTGAGAGTCCCAGGGGCCAGATCAAGAGCTTTCCTATCTTGGTCTAAAGTGATGGTTTAGCACAGAAAGCACTGAAGCAGGGGGTCTATGCATGAGCAAGGAGCACACAGACCTTTAACTGATAGCAGTGATTAATGTCACCCAGAAACAACACAAAGGAAGATGGAAAACACAACAAAGATTGACTGCATGATTGAGCTAAACTTTTGAAGCTTCCATTTTCAAAGATTGTTGCTGTGTTTGTCAGCCTTGAATTGTTAAGCCAGCTAGAGACTGAGCTGACCTTTGCAATTTCTGATTTCTATCACCCTGTGTACATAAGCTGTTTGTGTTATTCTGACATGTTACACGGAAGCTACCACTCCAAATATTTAATGCTACATCCTTGCACAATTAAAATTGCTTTTCTGTTTTCTTCTGGTTGGAGCCAAAGCAGGCTGATCAGAAAACTGCAGGACATTGTTACAGGAGATGTGAGTTTTAATGTGAGATCCTGCTGGGCAGATGCTCCTATTGACTTTACAGGCAAGGATTTTTAAATAAAGGAATGGCTTTTGAAATGCTGAGGTTTAAGAAGCAAACTCTATCAGATCAATAAGGAGACATGGCATGTGTGTTGTTTTTCAGAATATCTTTTCATGCTATAGGGAGACCTAAAAGCAAATATTGATTTTCCATGGTTGGATTTTGATGGCTAAAAGGAGCCATCAAAGAATTATGAAAAGTTTGAAACTCGTGTACAATACGAAAGATAATTAGGCATTTAGTTACAGAGAAGTATATTTTGGATAGAAACCAGGACTAGAGAGGTAAGCTGTGGTAAATGCATATAGAGGTTTTTATAGGAAGTACGCTTATATCTGATCACCCTGATTGAAGAATATTGTTTAAAATGATCATCTGTGTCACTCTTAGGACCAAAGTAGGCCTTATGTTAGCCACAAATTTCAGTATATGTGCTTAACCTAGCTGCTTTTATTTTAGAGAAAAAGGAGACATAGGGTCCCAATCCAGAATCTCAATCAGAGTACCAATACTAGTTTTCTGCTGAAAATCACTTGTGGCTACTTTTACTTCCCAAAATAGGTAAGCCACGCCCCCCGGCCAACTGGATTGGTTGGCTGTGGGGCATAACGTGGCCAGGACTCCCAGTGATGCGGGTGGCATCCCCATGCGCACGCCCCATGCTGTACACGGGGAGTGCACGTGGCCAGCCTGCAACCCCGGCCCCCTGGGACGGGGAGCGGATTTCTCAGTCTTACCAGGATATGTCAAGTGCTGAACCTGGTAACTGTTGCATGCAACACTTGCTTTATGACCTTACCACTGCCCTACCACTGACTTATGGCCCTTACCCATAGATGCCTTTAATCGCATTGTGTTAATATCTACATTGCCTCTCTGAAAACATTGTTTTGCTTGGACATGAGTTCTCCAAAAGACTCTTAAAATGTTACCCTTGTGATTTCTGACAGTGACAGTTCATTGGAAATGCTGCTCCCACACTTTAGTGGGGTGAATTTGCCACACCCTAATTCCCCCAGAAAAGGAGACTCAGGGGGTTACTCCCAGGAGAGGGGTTTAGGGGGGCCCATGTAAAAGCATAGGCCAATCAAAGAGGGGGAGGAGCAGGCCCTTATAAGCTTTGATCCTTCCCCAAAGCCCCAGTTCTCTCTTTAAAGCATCCTCCCTCCCTCCCCCCCCCCTCTCTCTCTCTCTCTCTCTCTCTCTCTCTCTCTTCACACTATGGGCTTTCTGTAGCTGTCCATTTGGGAGCTGAGGAGCAATTTTGGGGGTGAATCCCTGATTGGCTTTAAGACTTTTCTTTTTCACCTACTTCATGCTGCTGGATGTACTGTGTTTGAAGTGGTGGTGTGTTTTATTGGTTTAATTGGTTCTTAGGTCCAGGCAACTTAAGCAAATGACTGAGGCAGCATTGAGTTAAATACACTCTTTGATATGCTATCTTGCTTTGGCTCATTGGGGGGGGGGGCTTTAGGCTTGGCAAGCAGGTTAGGGTGAATGGTGAGTTGGTGGGGCTACTCTGTGCTTGTCAAGTCACATGACCAATGTTCTCTGAACAAGGAGGAAGTATTCTTATTCTTCGATCTGAGGCTACAGGCATAACCTGTAAACATGCTCAGGAGAGTGGAGTGGCCTGGTTCCTCCTGTCTTGAGGAACTGTATTTTGATTTAGTTTAATTTGGTTTGCAGATCCTATAATCCTTTCCTCCACCAAGGTGTGTCCTGAGTTTTCTTTAAGGTGCATTGGCAATGCAGATATTTGGCAAGCATTCAACAGTCAGCATCATAATTTGACATCCAGATGAACTTCAGGAGCAATATTGATCCAGGTTGTTAGGAGATTCCCTAGTCCCCTCCCAGAGCTACAATTCACTAATGCTCTAATTTCTGGTCCTTTGGGTGTGGGAAATGTTTCATTTAGTCCCAGGACCAAATGAAATCTCTTGAAGATGATGTGGAGAAGTTAAAGAAGAACCTTCAGAATACAGACAAGGTATGGAAGCATTCCAAGGCTCCAGAAGGAAAGTACATGGAAAATTTGAAAATGGGGCATTTTACCTCTTACCTTTAGACTGTGGGACATGAAATAGGCTAACGCAGAGTAAGCCCAAAGCATGACTGGGATATGGAATCCCATCAATCCCTCTTCACAGGGAACTCCTGGAAATGAAGCTCTATGAGACGAATAGGGGCCTTGTATAGACTCTCAGCACCCTTGCATGCCAAGGCCCTGTGACCCGCAGTTCCCTAGTGGATAATAAACAAACAGACATGAGTATTTAGGTTTATGGGTTCAAAGAGGTCACAACTTTATTGGCTACAGATGTGAATGGTTTGGCTTAGGCATTGGGTGAAGCCAGGCTATATTTCGACTCCCACCCATCTTCACGGAGTCCATCTAAGGGTAAACCACCAATAGAGGGAGCCCTATGACTTACATCAAATAGGGGCACCCCGAGAGGTCCCTGTTGGGGTTGTGGTGTGGCCCTAACCCACGTCCGGGCACCAGACAGAATCTACTCCCCCCCCATATCCTTTTAACAAGATACCTTTAATGAGGAGGGGCAGGCGGAGGCTACAACCCCCCCTCCATCTAAACAAAGATTTACCTAATGCCTAACCTAATGACGATTGCTACAAGGTAGGCGAAAACCAAATGGCTGGTGCCAATTTGCCAAGTAGGAAAAATTCCTACCCTGCCCCAACAATATGGTGGCCGCCATTTGTTCATAGCAAGGTGCTATGACATTTGTCATAGCAAAGCATAAAAAGAGGGTGGGTGGGTTGGGAGATCCAGCAAAGGGCAAGAGAGGAGGGCTCCCCAGCCGTGAAGCAGTTTAAATTTCCCGGCCACACCTTCTGCCAGTGCTGATTGGACAGCGGGGCCACCCCTGGGCGAGCCCCACCCAGTGCCAGAGATGTGGCCCGTGCCAGAGACGTGGCCTGGACGGCAACAAGGGGGACATCAATCTCTGCCCCCCGCAGAATCACTGCAGCGGCCCCAGTGCCTGGCCACATCATCCACCAGAAAAGGTGAACTGTCTTAACAAGCTACATCTCACAGTATTCTTTGTGGGGAGACAGGACTGTTTAAAGTAGGAACATAGGCTTTTAGATGTATGGCGTGAATGTGGCCTTACAGTGCTGTTCAGAATGTACAGTGGTGCCCCGCAAGACGAATGTCTTGCAAGACGGAAAACTCGCTAGACGAAAGAGTTTTCCGTTTTGGAGGTTCTTCGCAAAACGAATTTCCTATGGGCTTGCTTCGCAAGACAATGTCTTGCGAGTTCCTGCTGGTTTTTTTCCCTCCCCCCCCCTTTCTAAGCCGCTAAGCCGCTTATCAGCTGATCCGATCAGCAAATAAGCCGCTAAAAGCCGCTAATAGCGCTAATAGTGCTAATCCGCTAATCCTTCAATGGACTTGCTTTGCAAGACGAAAAAACGGCTAGACGAAGAGAATCACAGAACGGATTCTTTTCGTCTTGCGAGGCACCACTGTAATCCAGAATCCTCTGAGATGTGCAAAGGTTCTTCAGCAAAGAAGTTTTTGTGAAAAGGGTTCCCTAAAGACAAAAAGTTTGAAACCACTGCTTTGTAGAATGCTGTAGTATCTTTCATGCTATTATAAAAATGTAAGACATTATTATTATTACATGATATTGTCCCCTTCCAGTGACTATACGTTATTTCTGGGTATCCTGCAGAGAGCAATTGTATCCAAATGAGCCTGATTCCCTCTGGCCATGCAAGGCGACATGCTGAGTTTGTCTCAAATGGAAACTGTTCTGTGCATACATTAGTGGAAGTAGAACAGATAAATGCAGCTGTCTTTCAAATATTCATAGTGGAAATGTTACATGTGTCTAGAGAAGGGGAGACAAGAGGAGGAAACTGAAGAATGCTAAGGTCCTTTAACTATGAACCAAATGCATTGAGCAGAGATAATAAAAATCCAAGACGGTGCATGATTAATGTCTCTAACACAAGAGAAACAATTCCATTGTGCTGCCCTGCAAGTTCCAACAAATATTCTAAAATAGGAGGACAAGGCCTAAGCATCTGTAGAGCCTTAAATCAGTGCCACAGGAGACCTCACAGGGAATCTGAGTCTTTAGATTCAGATAGCCCTGGTAAGTGTTGAAGCAGGAAATGATGTGGAGACAAACAGCTATAGTCAATGTTTCTTTGGTCAAGGATGGCCAAATGGTGGTGCTGGGAAACATAGAAGTTGCCTTATACCAAGTCATCAGCTCTCCAGAGTTTCGGACTGGGGACATTCCCAGCCCTACAGGAAAATGCAAGGGATTAAAACTGGGACTTTATCCATGCAAAGATATCCACCCTCCCAAGCAATGTGGAGAGCTTAGTCCTGAGTTCCTTGTGAAGAAGGGTGTCAGGCTTCAGGGAATCGGCTTCCTCCCCCATGGCAATAGATAAGCAAAACAAAGGAAAATGAGTCTTCTTACCAGTTAGTTTCTTTAATAAACACAGCAAAGGACAAAAGAAAGCATCTAACCAGAATGGTGGTGCTCTCAATTAAGGTCACTCCGCCCTCTGTCCCTGTTAATCTATGTCACTCGACATCTTGTAATCTGAGTTTGTAGCCTCTGTGCTTTCTGTTCTGACACCTTCTGAGCTCTCTGGAACTTTGGGGAAGGGGGGTGGATGCTCTTCAGAGACTGTGAATCTGTTAGCTCTCTCCCTTCTAGTGTTTCTTCTGCTAGCTGTTTCCCCTCCAGTATTTCCCAGCTTCTGCCTTCTGAACTATGCCCCTCTGCAAACCGCTGTTTGAAATCTATACTGTCCTCCTCTTCCTGGGAAGATTCAGGATCAGGGGGAGGGGGGCTCCCACTATTCTTCCTCAGTGCAGCCCTCCTCACCACGGTCCCTGACAAAAGGTTGGTCATTAAACCACTCTGAGAACTGTAACTTTGAAGGGTCTCCTAAACACTTTCAGCAGCCTTAACAAACTACAGCTCTCAGCAGGGGCGTAGCTAGCTGCTCCGGCACCTGGAGAAATGGGGGCGGGGCGAGCCGCCCGGGGAGCAGGGCAAGCCACCCACAGGGGTGCCATGGCAATCCGCGCATGGGGGCGCTGTGGCAATCCGCACACGGGTGCAGCACAGCGAGTTGTAAATGGAATCCGCCTGGTGGACGCAAGCCCCACGCTGCCGTTTCAGGCAGCGCAAGGCCCCAAGCCACTGCGTCAGTCCCAGGAGAGACACGTGGCTTGGGCACGCTGCAGGCCAGGCCCCACGGTAAGTGCCGACCCCTGCGGTGTGCCATGTTGTCACACACCCCTCTCAAGGATGACACCTGGGGCGAACCACACACCCCTTCCTACACCCCTGGCTCTCAGAATTCTTTGGGGGAAGACACAGCTGTTTAAAGTTGTATCGTACTGCTTTAAATGTATGGTGTGAATATGGCCTGAGTGTGCTTTATTGCAGCTTGTGTGGCACTGTCAACACATTTTCATCCACAGATCAGGTAGGATGTAGAGGCCCAAGGAGCAGTTTCTCAGGTACCCTGGATTGGAACCATATAAGGCCCTTTACACGCCAGAAGGAAACCCTCAAATCTAGCCGGAGAGCAAATTGGCAGCCAGCGCAAGGCTTTCAACGGACGTGTCACATGTCGTCAATAGCTTTCCCTGGAGAGCAACCATGCAGCAGCATTTTATGTACCTCTTGCCTGTTAGGGTCGATTTTTCTTTTTTCCTTTTGACACACCTCATTCTTTAGAAGTGTGCAGCCAGTTAAAAATATTTATAGTGTGATCACGGGGTGGGGAACATTTATGAGCTCAGAACAAGGGCACTCAGCATACACACCGGCCGCTGGCAGGGCTGGCTGCAGAAGAGCTCCTTGCCTTTCCCTCATCATCTGCCAAATGTTCTGGGATTAAACCTTCCTTCAACGAGTGATCACCATCTCATAGGTTTTACTCCATTACTTTAATGGCAGTTATTCATCAGTAATGAACCATGCAGTTAACTTGCTGGAGAGACAGCATGGCTAATTGAAGATGTGGCAAGAGGTTCTTTTAATATTATGATTTTTCCTCCATTTGCTTTCAGTACCTCTGCTCCTCAGCAAAATTCTATCAGTGTTTTAATTACCTTGGAGGACAATAACTTCATAAAGGCACCAGTTTCTTGTCTGAAGTGGTTTGCCTGGAGATAAGATATATTTCAAGTTTCAAGTCTCTTAAGTGAGAACAAGGAAGGCAAAGGCAGTAAATTCTCCTTACCTGCTGATGATACTTTGAGTACTAAAATTTTAAAGTCTCATATCCACACTGAGCCATGGTGAGTAGGCTGTCTCCAGATTAGCTATCTCTTTTGTTACAGAACAGCCATGCCAAGTAGCTCTGTTAAAGCCACAAAGAAATTATCTGCTCCTCATCTTGCTATACAATGCTTACAAGATCCCTACACACACATTTTATTTTACAGCCCTCTTAATTTCACCACCAACCCCACTGATCACCTGCTGCTGTTACTGCGGGATCACCATAGTATGCAACAACTTGCTGTCAAACTGTGACTAATGTAGTTAGACTTATTTTCAAATATGACTGGTGTTATTTTCATATATTCATATAATGTATATCTGTTAGAGATCAGACTGAGGATTACAGCTCTGAGGAGGAATGGTGGGAACCTCCCCCTCTTCCTGCTCCTGACCAGGATTCTGAAGCTGCCCAGGAAAAAGTGAGCAGTATGGATTTAGAAACTTGGTTTGCAGAGGGACATAGTTCGGAAAAGAACAGCTGGGCAGAGCTGAGTGGGGAACAGCTAGGAGAAGCAGATCAGGAAGAGAGAGATATAACTGACTCCCCTTCGCTGGAGAGTGTCCAGCCTATATCTCCAGGGGCAAGGAGAGGTGATAAGGTTGCTATGCAGAAGGCTCAATGGTTGCAAGATCAGAAGGGGAAACTGATGGAGATAACTCGAAGGGAAGTAGGAGAGAAGCTTAATTGGGAGCACCTTTATTTCAGGAATGGATGCCTTGCTCTTTTGCTGTGATCATTAAAGACTCTTTAAATGGTAAGGGACTCTTTTCTCTTTGTCTTGCTTATCTACGGCTGGGGAAGGGAGAAGCCAAGCCCCCGGAGCCTGACAATTTAAAAAATTTCCTCTGTCTACACCTGTGCAATCAACGGTCTTGATTTCCAAAATCATTGCTCTGCAAAGTGTACACACTTATCCACACTTAGTTGAGAGTGAGCCACATTAAACTCAAAGGGACTTTACTGTTCTGAACAGGCATGCCCAGGATTGCACTGTTAAGATGCCCTTTCCCAACCCACACAATGCTTTCTCATTGAACTGAAGGTTCCCCTTACATGATGTTCTGTCTTCCAGAGTGGTGTAGTGGTTAAGAGCGGTAGACTCGTAATCTGGTGAACTGGGTTCGCGTCTCCGCTCCTCCACATGCAGCTGCTGGGTGACTTTGGGCCAGTCACACTTCTTTGAAGTCTCTCAGTCTCACTCACCTCACAGAGTGTTTGTTGTGGGGGAGGAAGGGAAAGGAGAATGTTAGCCGCTTTGAGACTCCTTCAGGTAGTGATAAAGCGGGATATCAAATCCAAACTCCTCCTCCTCCTCTTCTTCTTCCCATCCACCCAACCTCAGGATGTGCAAACCATATAAGACACAGGTTACCCAAACAAACAAAATAAAAAGAGCAGAGGAGAGTAGAAAACAGGAGAAACAAAGAAATGTGGGTGCCATCACTCACCATACTCATTTAAAATATGTTCTCCCCAAAGAATCTCCCTTGCCCTCTGTTTATGCTATCCAGCCTCTCTGGAATAGCAGACAGCAAAGCAAGGCACATCAACTGGTTGACTCAGGCCTTGTTTCTCAACCATTATTGCTATGCTATGAGAAATGGTTTCCTTTTCTTCTTCTTGAAAATGTGCCCCTGGCATGATAACAAGGGGGGGGAGCAGGAACTTGCCTAATTCAGGCTGACATGTGTCTGTTCTCTTTTCAATTATCATGTCAACTCAGCTCAAGCTAACAAGTCTATGGGAACCTGTTAACCTTCAAAGTTCAGTGGGATCAGATGGGATTTAGAAAGGTCTGTTATATTTATTCACAGAAATCTCTGGACATTCAGCAGCCCTAAGCAGAAGTACCCTTCCATGTGCTGCTTCATTTTGTCTGGATTATTTATATTTCCTATCTGCTTACCACCTTAAGGGTGCGCATTCTGCTTCAGATGAAGCCCAAATACTGAACCAAAGAATGTCATTTTGGAGATCTTCAAATATCCTCTGAAGTACAGCTGGCTGCTCCCATAGTTTTGGACTATGCTTTGAAAAGCTGTTTTGGATCTGTGTTTTTCTGGCCAGCTGATGCACTTGCGAAACACTCCCCCTCTCCCAAGCTCTCTATGGAAAGCAAAGTACCAGGCAGAGGGAAGGGAGAGGGCCACTTTGAGACTGGCAAGTACTCACCTAGGAAAAAGGCTTGTGGAATTGTTGGTGATTGTGTTTTGCTTGTGTGATCTCCTTATTTCAGCCTAGACCAATCCTTTCCTTTCCCTTTCCTAAATGCCAATATTTTGCCTAATTCTTAGTTACGCTTGCTGCTTTCGTTTGATCTGTCTTGAGTGTTAGTTATTTTTAGGTACATAATATCCATCCAACACACATTTCCCTCCCCCCATGTGCAATTAATTTGTGTTAAATATTTGCAGATCTGCATGTTGCTTAGTAAAAGTAATCTGCTTGACTCTGAGTTTTTGTTTTGTGTGTGACTAGATTACACATACACACTACGTTAGTGCGTATCTTATCCATTTGGGCCAAAAGCTAGGAAGTCATAGCTAGTTCCATAATAAAATAAATAAACAAACAAACAAACAAACAAACAAACAAACACATCTCATATATTAAGGGGTCTTTGTACAAAACCTCTTCACCTATTTGTCTGACTTTTGTCAGGCTTCGTGTACTCTAAGGTGGTTTCCTTCATGCACTCTAAGGTAGTACCATTTCCTGAAAATTTTATCCAAGTCTATCTAAAGATATATATTGAAATGTTATACCTCTTTATTGTTTTTTCCAAGTGTAGTTAATGGGGAGACATCCAAAGATTTGCGAAACTGAAGCACGGTTCTGCCTTGGATCAGAAGCAAAGCAGGTCTTGTCTGAAGTGGTAAGAAACGAAGAATCCCCTTATTGCAAGCAGCCTCTTGGGCTTGCCAATCGGAAGGTCAGCAGTTCAAATCCGCTTGCAGGTGGTGAGCTCCTATTGCTCTGTCCCAGCTTTTGCCAACCTAGCAGTTCAAAAGCACACCAGTGAAAGTAGATAAATAGGTACCACTGCGGTACGAAGGTAAACGGCGTTTCCGTGCACTCTGGTTTCCATCACAGTGTCCCGTTGCACCAGAAGTGGTTTAGTCATGCTGGCCACGACCCAGAAAGCTGTCAGTGGACAAATGCTGGCTCCCTCGGCCTGAAAGTGAGATGAACACCACACCACCTAGTGGCCTTTGAATGGACTTAACCATCCAGGGGTCCTTTACCCTTTACCTATATTATTCTACACATTGATTTTGTCTGTCAGGCTCTGAGCTGTCACAATCAGAACATATTGTAGAAACTCCAATTTCAACGGCAATAGCTTTGGGCAGTGCTTTTTTGTGGGGGTACGCAGGGGTACGCATACCCCTAAACATTTTGTGAATCTTTGTACTTTTGTCCAGTTAATGTGTTTATTTTTCCTGATTTGAACCATGAAATTGTGATTTTCTTGAGTCAAAATGAGAGTACCCCTAAACATTTTTATAGGAAAAAAGCACTGGCTTTGGGAGGGAGCAGGAAAATGGGTAGATAATGCTATAGCTTCAATAACAGAGAGGAAAGCAGAGAAAGGGGAAAAGAATCTACAATCTCCCCAGCCCTCTCATCCATCACTGAAGCAATTTCCTAAATAGAGCCTATGACAGAATGGGGGGGACGCTTGGAGTTGAGGGTGTGTGTGCATGTAGTGTGTGAACAATGAGGGAGATGGTAAATTCCCACTTTGGGCCCATGCCTGAAGATAATTTACTGAGATAATTCACGGTGCATGTAGCAGTTCCTCACAAAAGGTGGACTGACTGTTGCAATCTTTTAAATTTAATCTTAAGTATCCCAGTGCCAATTTTCTTCTGAATAAATTCTGAAGAGGCAATTACGTTTAATATAAGAAATGGGAAAATTATATCTAATGTAAGTAAACTATGTGGGATTCTGACAGTAAATGTAAGGCGGGAGCTGGCTTTTCTCAAATGTTCCACTCCTGTTTGTTCCAGGTAGGGCAGGAGTTTTGAGTCCAGTAACATTCCCCATCTGTGCAGTGGATAGCATTGCATCAGAGCATTATGCACTCTGAAGCAGTCTGTATTGAGCCACCTGCTAGCAGATAAATCTCCAGTTCAACTTCGTTCGAAAACTCATCCTTCTCACCCAGCACACTTAACAAACTGCGGCTCCCAGAAAATTGGGGGAAGGGGAGCCATGTGCATTAAACATGCTTTAGATGTATGGTGTGGGTGTGATCATCAAGCACCTATTAGCATTGTCAGCAACCATGCTGCTAATTCCCTTTGTCCTACACTTTGATATGCTTTGGATGGGAACTTTGCTGTCCACCTGCTCAGCCTAAATGTATGTTAGCACTGAAAGGAGACCATCACGCCAAAGAAGCACAAATACTGCAGCAAGAATCCTAGAAGGGGAGGGGATGACTCTGAGAATCTTGGCTCTCCACCATCGCTTTGGCTTGATCTCTCCCCTCACCCCTTTCTTTGCAATTGGCTGCTAGGAATTGGCAGGCGATTATAATGAGAGATGACAAGTCGGCACCGCTCTCCGCGGCCTGGAAGTTTTGTGCAAAGCCGTGATTCAGCAGATAAACTTTCTGGCTGGCCGTAAAGAATCAGAGACCATTGTGGAATTTATGAAGCAAGGAAAAGTGGAATCTTTTTAACATGCATTACTTAATGAAAAGGATCGTTTTTCACTGGTGACCTATGCAGGAAAGAGGCAAGGGAGGGACAACCAGCAGAGATCATTAACATAGCACAGCCCACCACACCAAACCCCCTTCTCTCTCCCGCTGCCACCCCTCTTACCTGTTTTAGATCCTCTTGACCACAACCTATTTAAGTAATTTCGTTGTCCCCGAAGGGGGCAATGACAATAAAGATATTATTATTATTATTATTATTATTATTATTATTATTATTATTATATTTTAATAAATAAGTGCTTCATTTCCCTTAAAAAAAAATCTAAGGGGCAGTGTGTGTGTGTGTGTGTGTGTGTGTGAGAGAGAGAGAGAGAGAGAGAGAGAGAGAGAGAGAGAGAGGAGAGAGAGAGAGAGAGAGAGAGAAGTACAACCTAAAACCAATTAAACAGCTTTATAAAAGCATATACAGACAGGAGCTGAACTAGGTGATCCTAGTGGTCTCTTCCAACTCTACAATTCTATGATTCTGTGAAATGCAAGATGAAATCAGGTGATTCCAATACCAATCTTACGGGCCAAGAAAAGCCTGGGCTTCACATATGACAGCAGAAAATTCCTCCTTTTGAAGTCACCACCCTATGGTAGTACGGGCATGAAGGCTACACCACACATTTCCATCTAATTTAACTAGAAATACAGTACAGTACTGTATGTATGTGAGGACTCTTGCATGAAAATGTTATGTAGTCCGGAAAGCTAATATGTCCTTGTTTCCCTTTGCTCAGGTATGCAGTGGCATGAGGCAGAATGGTAGCAGCTACTGGAACTAATGTAGAAAACAGCATCTTCAAATGTTTCCTAACCCATATTCAGGTATCAACAGCTCCTTTTTCAGCAGCATAGGAGAATGGATCATGGGGTGCACTGAGTTGCCCTGCCCCCGATGTCACATGCTTCTTCCCTGGTGTTCACAAGTCTAGGGAGGAGGCCTTGGTGTGTATTGCTGTGTGCGTATAGGCTCTCCTAGTATCTGGAGCCCATAACAATTTAGATTCCAGATGGAGGGTGGGGGGTTCATTCATACAACTATCCAAGCATACACGGACATTGGGGGACAGAATGAGCTGCTTAGAATGAGCCCATTCTTTAACATATGTCAACATGTTAATGCCCAAATGCAGATTGATGAGATTTCTGAATATTTTAATGAATTGCATATTGTTTTCTTTGGTGGGTGGTTGCATTTTTTCTGCATTAACAGTCCCTCCTTAAAATGGTTATCAATAGAATTCTTACTCCCCCCCCCCCATTTAGACCCTCTAAACTAATTCATCCTTTCAACAGTGACTTGGAATCACAAATCACTCACACCATATGCCTGATTCTAGAAATCATTCACCCACAAAGTTCATATGGCTCAGCCTTGGTCGCTCGGCCTCCTTCCTCTTCCAGATACTGTAAGAGGGGACACACTCTCCTGGATATCACAGTCACAAATTTCAAAGGCCTGACACTCTGAATGACTTCCATCTGCTGCATTAAAGAGCTGAGCTGCGGGTCAAGCTGTTTATTGGGCACTAAAATTTAAATAGAAGCAGTTTTGCATGAAAGTGCTTAGATACCCAAATTGTTCAAGAACAAAAGACAGATTTAAAACTTCTCAAGTTTTATTTTTTATTTTCCTAGGGTACTGTTCTCTTTAGGGGAAAACATCATTTATCTTGTCAGGTTGCTGTTGATTCAAGACACACAAGCCAGGTTCATATCTAATGCTCAGCCACAGTTTACATAAATCAAAGTTTCTAAACCAGCAAACCATGGCTTATGGGAATTGTTTGTTTGTGGTTAGTAAGCCATGGTTAGGATGTTGGACAGGGTTCAGATGATCAAGGTAAACCATGGTTCATTAAATCTTGATTTATAAAACATGGTTTAGCTGTGCATTACCTGTGAATCAGGCCACATACAGAGAAGAACTACATATGATGAAAACAGCATGGGTTTGTCAACAAAATTGGCATCTCTGTGTTAAGTTCTCCTCTCTGTAATGTGTAGTGTGCAATGTGTAATGTCTGATATTATTAAATTAGGCATTTCCCTACCTCCACTAGTAACAGCTAATCATATGAAATACGATCCAGAAAACACACAACACAATAGCTTCAGGACACAGGATATCATAGAATCATAGAGTTGGAAGGGACCCTGAGGATCATCTAGTGCAACCCTCTGCAATTCAGGAATATGCAGCTGCCCTATATGGGGATCACACCTGCAATCTTGGCATTATCAGCACCAAACACTAACCAACAGAGCTATCCAGGTCTTACTACACGTCACATTTTTGGTGGCCGTCCTTGCATGGTGATTCTAGGGCCCAAGACGGTTGATATTAGGGGAGGTGATCTCTTAAGTACTTTGGTCCCAAGGTTTCATATACTAGTAGAATTTGGTCTTGCAGCTCACTAGCAGCCAGTGCAACACTTTCAAGACTAATGACACATGGTTTCATCAGGCTGCCCCACTCACTAACCAAGCAGTCACATTCTGCCCTAACTGCAGCTTCCAGACAGTCTTCAAGGGCAGCCCCATATAGAATGCATTCCAGTAGTCCAGACAGAGCATCCCTAGAGCATGGACAGCTGAGGCCAGACTGCATACCTTGCCAAACTAAGTAGCCTCTCTCGGGCATCCAAAGGGGCTTCATGCTATGCATATCTCAGCCTGTGTATGGGATTTTACACACAAAATATCCTCTCTCATTAATTGGAGGTGAATATCATAATGGATTTGGACCTGTTTTGTTTTCATGGGGAGAGGGCAAATAATAAGTTAGTTCCCACTGGCAGAAGCATCCCTTGAATAGCATTCTGCTTAAGTGATGCTCTGACCATTGGAAGGTGGGTGCTGAATTTCCTCTGCAATCCCTTATGGCCCCTACACATATTCCCTGAAGGGTTGGAGACCCTCCTGAGCAGCATAAGAAGCCATGATGGGACCTGGAAGGAATCAGTGTCTCCTCTTCCCTTCTGTCTGTATGATCTTCTGCTGAACAAAAGGAGCCCCTTCTGTTTCTGGAAGCCTAGTTAGGATACAGGCCAACGTGACAGAAATCTGCTTAACTTTCATACAGACCAGGCCTAGAAGCCAGTTTCTTTATTTAGCTGAATGTAACATATCCTGGTACATTCATAATGGGCTTGGAAAGGTCTTAACATTTTAAGCACAGTTCAGGTTTGTCTATTTTAGTTATGACAAGCTGATCTACTATACTGGGCACAGTTCCCTTTGGAAGTGTTCTTTGATGGATATGCCAGGCACCATTAGTTAAGTTCTCGTTGGCACTATCTGAGCACCAGTGTTGGGCAGCAGTGGGGGTTTGACTGCAGAGGTTTCCAAGCCACAATAACGGGTGATTCTGGAGGAAGATCTCCTTCTCCACCACAGAACTCCCTTTCCTAGGGCATGGGCAAAGCTGTCCCTTTCAGTTTATCAATATTAATTGCCTCTTATCCTCATCAGTTTGTGATTTTTTTAAAAGTCCTCATGAAAATTCATCAGCATTGTAGAGTGATTCTTAATATAATAATAATAATAATAATAATAATAATAATAATAATAATAATAATAATAATAATAATAATTTATTATTTATACCCCGCCCATCTGGCTGGGCCTCCCCAGCCACTCTGGGCGGCTTCCATAAAAACCAAAAATACAGTAAAATATCACATGTTAAAAACTTCCCTGAACAGGGCTGCCTTAAGATGTCTTCTGAATGTCAGGTAGTTGTTTATCGCTTTGACATCTGCTGGAAGGGCGTTCCACAGGGCGGGCGCCACTACCGAGAAGGCCCTCTGCCTGGTTCCCTGTAGCTTTGCTTCTCACAATGAGGGAACCGCCAGAAGGCCCTCGGCGCTGGACCTCAGCGTCCGGGCAGAATGATGGGGGTGGAGACGCTCCTTCAGGTATACTGGACCGAGGCCGTTTATTATTAAAAATAATTTAATAATAAATTATTATTATTATTGTTGCTGAAGAACTGCTTTGCAAGAGTCAATGAAATGCAAATTTCAAAGGCTAGCTGACTTTAAGTTTTGCTTCAGGAAGTCTGAACTAGATGGACTCACATTAAAATGTGAACTGAAATGAATTGCTCCCCTATCCATTTACTCTCCGTAGGTAGAAGGAGAGATACACTCTATCCTATGGTCCCTTAGACACACACACATGCCAGAACCCTAGGATTGTAGCCTAAATTGTGCTTTGTTTGCTTTCTTCCAGTATATATTTACCTTTCTGTCTGCAACAGAAAGGAACAAACAATGCAAAAGCAGACACATTCAAAATTCTACCAGAAAACCACATACCCTACAATACCCAAAATTGTATTTAATTATATGCAGTGTTTTTCTCCACATCTTGTTCTAACACACTGTGCTGCTAAGGTGCTTTGCAACAGATGTTGGGTTTCACTCCAGGTGTGTGGTTGCTGCTCAGTGGAGAAGGATGCGTTCCATATTCATCATTCCTATCTATCCAGAACCTGTTGCAGAGATCGAGGCAAGTGTGCAGAATTTTGATCAAAAAACAAACTTCGTTTCTGAGTTGTGTTTCTACCTGTCATACAGCTCTTAAAAATGCAGAGCCTCTGGCAGGAAGAGCAATTTGCAACCATAAACCAAACTCCTTTACAGAGGGCTACTTCCCACGTAACTTAATTGTGTTAGCATGAATAAATGCCTAATGGCATACTTTGTCATGTCTGAATAGTCAAGAGTTGAATCTGATTTGCAAAACTCAAAGACCTCATGAAACAGGTTGGTATCCTTCATATGTCAGACTTGAGGAAGGCACTCTGATGGGCATCAGTCTTTGGTAATATTTCCCAACTTCCCATGTCACATAAAACATGCCATTGACAAATTTCCCTTGCCTTGATTCCAGAGGTGGCCAGTGTGATTGGATGGTGCCGCAGGGCTGGATCAGGGTGACAGTGAGGTCAAGGCTGTGTAGAGTTCAAACCTCACCACTGCCCTGCCCTAACCACACATCATCCAGGCAAGCATCAGTAACCCCAGTCAAAAGAGCTGCTCTGTGGTACCACCCTATCATGCCGGCCACTCCTGCCATTGCACAAAATGCAGGTAGGAGAAAAAATATCTGAAACAGACATAGAGCGTGTACGGCTAAGCTCCCAATTCATGTTTAACATACAAAGCATGATGCAATTAAACCTCCGATGGCAACTTTCAGAGGTTTCTCATACTTAGTTGTTCACAAATCTGCCAAATCTTATTTTACATTCTGAGCTGGAGAGAAACTTCTAAGATAGTGCTCAATTTGTAACATGCCTGACCATTTCAAATTGGACAAATTCATATGGAGCTGGGTAATGATGAACTTTGGTGACCTGACCAGACATAAGTGGGGAAAAGTCACATCCAAATGAGCCCTTAGTTAAAGAAGAGAACCCCTTTTGCATGGACTAGTGGAGTCCCCCAAACCCTGGGCGGTCCCCGAATGGAATAACGACGCAAGACAACATGCTATGGGATTAAAATTGGCCACAACTTTATGTTTCAGATGTGGGTAGACCTTGGCTCAGGCATTGGGCATTATCCCTCCCAGTCCCCCACTGGGGATCTGGGGATCTTCAGGGTTATCCAGAGTGTATGGGGGATGGGATGGCTCTGGAGAACATATGTTCAAGCAGAGAGCCTGCCCCCCATTACTCCTCCATCACAGGGGAGAGCAATGACAACCTCTAGGCGTATGGCCAATGCCTCCCCTCAAAACAACCCCTTTAATGGGGAACCCTGTGATCACCGCCGCAAAGAGGAAGGGGGGTGTGGGTCACCGCTACAGGCCCATCCCTATTTAGGGAAGGTAGACTAAAGGATTCCACCCAAGGCCTGAAACCGCCAAAGTTGTGATGTTTTCCTACAGGAAAGGCAAAACCTGCCAATGCAGGAAAATTCCTTTCCGGCCCTTCAACAGCGACCTTGACGTAGCAGTGCCCACATACCTGTGGAGAAAAGGTTAACCTGCAAAAGAAGGCTTAACTGAGTGTGGGTAGGATGGGAGAAGCTCTGGAGCCAACTGATGATTCTCAGGTAAAATCCTCCCCCTACTGTGCAGGCAGGGTGGTCCCTCCCCCTACCTGGCCTGATCACCTTGGCAACACCTCCCCAGGTGGGATTGGGCAACTGGCTGAGGTAGGCGGAGACTTCCAGGTATCCCACCTGGAGAAGGCGAAGCCAAGCCTGTGCTAATGGGAACCACATAGGGTCCAGGGGGCTGCGTGCGACCACACAAAGGGTGCCCCCTGCTTAATGTGGGGAGCGGTCATTCTTACAGAGCTCAATCTGCCATCTACTTCCGTACATGGGAAAGAAAAGCAGCCCTTAATATAGGCTGACTTTCTTGAAAACAGTTGAAGCTCATTGCAATTGATGCAGAAGTGACAATAGTGGAATCTTCCTTCCTTGCTTCTGTGTATTGTTTCAGGGTGAATTTGTGCAAATTTCTCATGAACAATGGTTTTGACGTGCACAAAGAAGATATGCACCTCTTCCTATATTCCAATGCCCTGGGTCAAATCACTCTCAGAGGTGTTTGGGGGAAATTCATTCTAGCTAATACGTACAACACCTTGTCTCTCAAAGAGCCCGCCTGCTCATCTCAGGAATGGAGGAAGTGTTTTGTTTTGAATGGGTTTCTCTAAAGCGGGAACCTTACAAATTGCAGTTCAAGAGTTTCAGAGTTTTAAAGTTGTCTGGATTAGCTAAAGGTTGAGCATAGGAAGTGCCTAGACCAGTATTGTCTACCTTCCCAGCTTCCCAGGTATTGCTGGCGTGATGGGAGTTGTAGTCCAACAACACCTGTGTGGACCCAGGGATGAAGAACATGGGCAATGTTGGCAATAGCTGTCCAGGGTCTCAGGCAGAGCTTTTTTCACATCCCCTGCAATCAGATCCTTTTAACTTGTTCTGTCTATCAGAAGAGGCAACAGTCTATAATTAATTCTTACCATTTTGAGAAGAAAAAGCCACTACGGGGTTACCGCTAAGGGGTTAATGAATTTTGGAGGGGAGCTGGTGCCACTCCTGGGTTGTGAGTGTGTGTTCTCTTTCCCCATTTTCTTGCTTGTTTCTGATTGTAACATGCAAAGGCTGATCAGGCACCTCACAGTCACCTGGTGTTATCATGATGTCAGATGATTGACAGGTGGGTGGCCCTGCCCACCTGTCACAGTCGGTCCATGAGACAAAGATCTGGTCCACCGGGCCAAAAAGCTTCACCACCCCTGGCCTAATAGAACAGTTGACTATGATAATGCACTTGATGTAGCTGGACTTTCAGCAGAATCAATGGTTCAATGCAGCCTGATGGAATTAGAATTACACTATATTTCAGAACTTTAGCATTTACGCCTTTTCATTTCTTTTTCTTTTGGCCTACTGAACAATTTAAGTGGAATAGACTGTGGCCTCTTTATTTGAGTTGTTTCTATATAATCTCACTTGTCTGGGGTCCCCCCTCCCCTTTTAAGACTTCTCTCCGGATCTTGAGTTGCCAAAATGGTTTTGCAATATGTGACTTTTTATATATTTTTAAAATATATATGTCAGCTACTGAACAGAACAATTTTATCTTCAAAATTTTATCTTTCTTTTTGTTGCTTCTCATGCAGAGCAGGCAAGGTGCAATTTCTGGAATTGAATTTCATTCTCTGTCTCTGCTGATCAGTTAGGTTTGGAAGAATTCAAGGAAAATAAACAGTTTATGTGATTTTTTCCCTGACAATTCAATTGAACAGCCTTCTTTCAAACTGTGTAATAACCTCCCAGGGAAGGGAACACACAGCTGAAAATTATTTTATTTAAGCCCCTAGACTGAGTTGATCCCACTAATACTGGTCAATTGGGAAAAGCAATAAATTTGGCATAAAAAGTGGGGCTGATGGCTGAATCCCACCCCGCCTCCCCTTTCACATTTTGACTGCAACATTCAAAACCCTCATTTGTATTCAGCTCTATGCAGTGGGATCCCCCTTGTGGCTTCACATGGCAGCGGATGCTGTTTCAATACCATTTGCCTAAAACAGAGTGCTATGCTCCTCTTTAAAACATGAAAAAGGTAATGCATAGAAAGGAAGTCTTAAATGGGTTTTATCTAGGCATGACCTGGTTCATATGTAATACTAAGCCGAACAAACAAGCCTGCAGGCTCCCATCGTGAAGATCACAGGCACTGCTCTTCACCTCCATGCTGTCTGCAGCTCAACCATGGTTGGGCTTAGCATTGCACCCCTCCATACAAACCATGAGCTGCAACCAGGGTTTGTACTTGGCTTACTACTCGCTGTTCACCTAGGGGAAACAATAGGTACTGCATTTCCCATAGGATAGGGGATTAACCAGGATTTCCTAGGGTAAGCGGTTAACCTGTGCGTGCCTACTTATACATAAGGTCTATGGAGTTCAGTGTGACTTGATCCCAAGTAAGTGGATATAGGACTGCATTTTTTATGGTGCTGATTTATTTATTTGGTTTTAATACGGTATTATTAATTAGGATTCTAAAGTAGTTGGTTTCTGCTCTGGGACCCTTGAGTGAAGGGAAGGCTACAGATAACTCAAATAAATAAAGCAATGAAGGAATGTTGCTGTTGTTCAGTTGTTTAGTCGTGTCCGACTCTTTGTGACCCCATGGAGCAGAGCATGCCAGGCACTCCTGTCTTCCACTGCCTTCCGCAGTTTGGTCAAACTCATGCTGGTTGCTTCGAGAACGCTGTCCAACCATCTCATCCTCTGTCGTCCCCTTCTCCTTGTGCCCTCCATCTTTCCCAACATCAGGGTCTTTTCCAGGGAGTCTTCTCTTCTCACGAGATTAGATTAGATTAGATTAGATTAGATTAGATTAGATTGAACTGAATTGAATTGACTGGCACTGGATTTTCGTTTCTTCCTTCTTCCTTGTAGAAGCTTATAGTCCTTGGGTTTGAAAACTTTGGAAGCTGGAGCTATCCCATCCTGTCTCATTCACATGAACATGAACGTAGGCCTGTAAACCAAAGCCGGAACACGTGCACATATGTTAGCTGAGATACGGACAAACACCTCCCACGTGTCTCTGCGGATCCGGAAATGCCCATTATCGCATACTGGGGTGATTCACCCTACTTTCTGGTCACACCTTGTATAACAAAGGGTGCTCACTTTTCTATATTAGGACTTGCAGAAGCAAGGAGGAGTGGCTGAAATAGATCCCCCCCCCCTTGTGTTCTCTTGCCCAATCTACAAAAAGTATCCAGACTCCAGTGGTTCTGGGACAATGCTAGCTACTCTTCTGTCCCTCCTTCCCTCCTCTGTCTTCAGCCCCCAATTCACAGAGGACAACTGAATTGCAAATCGGTATGTCATCAAGGCCAGTGCATCTTAAACTAGGGTTCTGCTCCCCAAACTCTGTCCAGCACCAAGACTAAGCGGAGTTATATAATAAAGAATTGTGCTCTGCTTGGCTTGGCGTGGCAGACAAACTATTTTTGGCAAAGCATCTAGCAGTACAGGTACAGCCTTGAGGAGGAGGATTAACGCTGCCCTATTTATATGCCTATTATGAGGCAGCAAGCATTTCATGGTAAAGCTATGCCTTTCTAAGGATAAAACAGACATTGATTATTTGTCAGAAGAACATCTAATATCTACTTCTCTGGAGATTTTGCACTGGATGGAGAAGAAAACCCCTGAGGATATATTAATACTACAATGGAGAACTTCATGGTTATTGAAATAGAGGCTACGATATAGAAATCAATTAAGTCTAGTCATTTCGCTTTTGGCATCGGTGATTACATGGAAAATTTAAAAGAAACTATGATAAAGTTGCTTATCAGAAACATCTGTAGAATTGTGTTGCAGGCAATAAGGATTATCACCCAAGAGATCGGTATTATAATAATTTTATTATTTATATGCCGCCCATCTGACTAACACCAAAAAATGCACACTGTCTTCCAACAGCAACAGTTTGCCCTTTGCTACCCCACTGACTAACCACAGTATTTCCTCACACCTTCAGGATTAAGAAGTGAAGTTTCTAGGTCCTGTTCCTACTCCACTCGGGCTGTGAACATAATGCACCTCATTTCAGAAACTACATTTCTGGGCAGGGAAGAAGACCTTGCAGGGTGAGAGTCTGGGAGAAGAAAGGGAAGTTTCCAGGTGAGAGCTGGGAGGGTTCATGTAATGGTTGGGTCTCTCCCACAGAAGTGAGACAATTCCGGCAGTAAGTAACTCAGGTTTATTGCTCAAAACACACAAATCACTCTGGAGCTCAGTCACTCAGTGTCTGCTTCCAAATGAGCTGTTGCCGAGTCTGAGTTCTGCCCCTTCCTCTTCCCACATTTAAAGCCCCACTTTCGCTTCCTTTCCTGTTCATGCCTCTCATTAGTTCTTGTGCACCTACGTGTCATGGGATGGGCTATTTCCGGTGGCCCTCCCTCTGAGTCCAAGCTTAAACTGTCAGTCCATGTCTTCCCCCTTGAACTCCCCCCTTCCTTCTCCTTGTTCTCGGCTTCTACTGCAACTAGGCTGCTCCTCCCTCGTTCTGCATTCCTGCCTAATTACTTCCTGTCTCGCCACACTCTCCCCCTCTGTCAGCAAGCTGACAGGCAGCTGACAGTTCACCACTTTCTGTGTGAGACGAGGGTTAAGAGCTACCTTTGAGAGAGGACTCTGTGTTTTCTTTTCTCTTTCTTCTTCCGTTTTTGTTTTTATTTGGATCAGTTTCTTTTATCATATTGTATCATGAAAAATATTTAATAAAATGTTATGGGGGGGGAGAAAATACTTTTCTCTTGTCCTAAAACAGGATTCTGCATGTGCCAGCCCTCAGTTGCAAAACATTTACAGTGGTACCTCCGGTTGTGCATGGGATCTCTTCTGGAGCTCCGGTAGGATCCTGAGGAATTTGCAACCAGAGTTGCCTGTTCTGTGGATGCGCATGGCACGCATGCATGTGGTACATAGAGTGCTTCTGCACATGTGCGTGGCATATAGAGCGCTTCTGTGGATGCACATGGCATGGAGAGTGCTTCTGCGCATGCGCATGCAGCGAAACCTGGAAAAATACTTCCGGGTTTGCCACGTGCATAACCCAAAGGATACGCAACCAGAGGTGTGCGTATCCAGATGTACCACTGTACTTGTATTTTATCTTGCATTTTATTCTGTGAACTGCAATGGTGGTATATAAATTTAATAAATAAATGAAATAAATAAACATGTCAGTCCCAAAGTTCACCTCGAGGAAAGAGCAGACAGGAACTGCACACTGCGGGTGTCTGCCCAACAAAAGAAACCACTTAGGTTAACTGTTCAGAGAGTTTCAACACTGTAAGAGAAAGGTATTTTTAAAAGCCCTGTAAAGCAAGGAGCAGGGAAGGACAATTCCTTTCTGCCGTTTGATCATTTCAACCCTTTCCTCACTACCACCCATCAGGAGAGCAGATGACACCAGGGTGTGCCATATTCCTCAAAACACCTGGTGCTCTATAAAGTTGTCACCATCACAATGCCGTCTCTGCCAAGGGATAAATTGAGTTATTGCAGGCACCCAGGCGGGAGTTGTTGATCTTTTAATAGCAACAACCTTTGTCACCCACCGATGCCTCTGGGAAGAAGCAATGACAACTCCCATTTGGATTTAATCGGGTAAGGCATGCGGCCAAGCAGAAAAGTGCAATGGTGAGCTTCATTTGCGGCACAACGAAAAGCCCATGCCATTGCCTCACGTTCATCCTCATCCATCTTAAATATCTCTGCCTGAGCACCGGTTGTAGTGAACAAGCGGCAAATCTGTCTCCTGGGATGAGCTGATCAGAGCCATTCCTTGGTATACAAAAGAGCCAAAGGCTTAGAGACTATAAACCTTGCATGAAATAAACAAGCAGAACCTGATCAGCTGAAGAATCCTTGTGGATTCCAGTCTTAACCTTTCCTCTATTGGAAAAATGCCCTCTGGCATGCGGAATAGCCTCATCTGTGCACTACTTGCTGTTCTTCCATTCGCCTTGCAAATTTGACTATTGGGGGACATTCCCAAACCACTTAATGTGTATTAGTGAACAACACACACATACCCCAAGCGCTTTTCGCTTTCCTCTTTAACGTCTGCTTTGTGCTCAGTGTTTTGTTTTCTCGGGGTGGTAGAATCCTTTCAGGGGGCTTTCGAAAAGCACGGAGGGTGAATCGGAAGCACATTTGCAGTCATGAGAAAATTCCAGGCTAATTACTCCTTAATGAAGCGCACAGATTAGCATGCTCTGGCGAGAAGGCCCATGAAGATATGCTGAAGGAGAGGCAAAAGCAAACCCCTGTGATTGTGTGCATCAAAACGATGCTTGGAGCATGCTAAACAGGCCTGACTCAGAGACAGGCTCATCCTGGATACAAATCTATGAAATGGAGAACAAGAGCAAGGTGCCTCTGGTGATGTCCACAGAGTGCTGTCATTGGTAGAATGAGTCTATTAATCTCAGGGTTGTGCGTTTGAGACCCACATTAGGCAAAAGATTCCTGCATTGTAGGGCGCTGGACTACAATGCCCTCGTGGCTCCTTCCAACTCTACAGTTCAACGATTCCATGATTCCTCCAGTTTCTCAAAACATTTCCTCCCCTGCAGAAGACACTTATTTTTCTTCTCCATTCTTAAAGAGCTTTCAGTTTTCTTCACAGGAATGGGTTAAGCATCCTTTATCATAAGAGCATAAAGGAGGGCCCTTATGAGGGCTTTCTCGGTGGTGGCGCCCACCCTGTGAAACACCCTCCCATCAGATGTCAAGGAAATAAACAACTATCTGACTTTTGGAAACATCTGTTTAGGGAAGTTTTAAATGTTTGATGTTTTATTCTTTTTAATATTCTGTTGGGAGCTGCCCAGAGTGGCTGGGGAAACCTAGCCAGATGGGAGGGGTATAAATAATTTATTGCTATTATTATTATTATTATTATTATTATTATTATTATTATTATTATTATTACCTGCTGGATGAGGCCAATGACATACCAAGTCCAGCATCCTGTTCTCACAGTGGCTAACCAGATGCCTATGAGAAACCCTCAAGTAGGACCCAAGCACAACAGCATTCTCCCCGCTTGTGGCTTCCAGCAACTGGAATTCAGAAGCATTACTGTATTGAACCACAGAAGCAGAGCACAGCCATGGTGGCAAGTAGCCATTGATGTCCTTCTCCCACCCATCATTTCATGGTGGACATGAAATGTGCGTTGGCTGCACATGCTTCCTGATCTGGAAAGGCTCCATGGGAGAAGTTCCCTCATGACATCTTCCCTTGAGTTTTAATTGAAGGATGGGGAACTAGGGAGGCAGGTAATTGAGCTCCTGAGATTAGTACAGTCATTGATTTTCTTTAAAGGAAGTTGTACCTTCTGCTTTCGAAAGCAACCACTGTTCTGATTTCTTGAAAACTAGAGCAAACAAACAAAAAGAATTCACTTAAAAGAAAACACAGCTGGTCAGTCACACAGCATGCAGCCTCCCTACCTTCCTTTGCTGACAGGGAAGCTCAGATGAGGAGGTCATGGGGCTTTGGGGGAAATGTGGGCATCCAGGAATGTTGTAGAGCACAGGCTTTCAATTGCAGAATGAAAGAAACGACACTCACAACAAATCCTACACCCTACCCCTGGCTGTCGTGAAAGTACGGTAAGCTTAACAAAAAACCCGCATTCTATCAATGGAAATTTAACCAAAATTTCCTCTCTCTCCCCCAAAGACACATTTTGATCATTTTTTAATGCAAACTCTTTTCAAATTAATAAATGGTTGGTGGGAGGAATGCAAGATTAATTTTTGGCATGGTACTAGTTAATACAAATACACACACCTGGTTTGTAAGACACACAACTGTCTTGCTGATGACTAACAGCAGAAAGTGTGAAAAAGCATTGTGTCTGAGACAATATGAAAGTTCTGTTTGTCATATGAAATTTGTGATGGCCTATTCATCCAATATTACATTGGGTGGGTATGTGTGTCCTTTCTTTTTCCATTACATAAATCAAGGTGGTATCCAGTGGGCTCCCAGGCAGTCTCCCATCCAGCCACTGACCAGATTGAGACCTGCTTAGCTTCAGAAAGTTGGCTGAATCACATGTGTTCAAGAGATAAACATGCATACTTATCCTAAAGCTCTTAAAACTGCCATGTCCTCTGAGCTGGCTCAGTGGAGCAGGACTGGGAAAGCATTCTAAGCACTTGGATATTATTGGCTTCACATGCAGGAGGGGAGAAATGTTTTTAAATGAAAGCATCCTTTCTTCATTACTTTCCCCCACCTGGGGACTCATGTAAGTGATAAAAAGACACCATAGCAGACAAAGGGACCATTCTTATTCAAACTCCATGATGGCTATCTGGGGAGATATCATCAGCCCACAAAACCTGAGTTGCTATTCCAACGGTTCATAAATCACCTAATCACCTCCTCAATTTTCATTAAAAGGTAACCTGATCATTTCAGTTTTTAATAAAGATGAAGGATAATAATTCTCCAGGCTGAATTCACGTGTTTGGTTTTTTAAAAAAATCATTCTGCAAACAAAGCTGGGAGGAGCAAAAAGTAACTGCTAAGGGGATAAAATATTAGAAGTTTCTGCCTTTCAGTGGCTCAGGACCACAGTACCACAAGGACCGCCTCTCCCCATATGAACTGCCCCAGACTCTGATCATAGCCTGATGCCCTTCTTCGAGTGTCTCCTCCACGAGAGGTCCAGAGGGTGGTGAAACAAGAACTGGCTATTTCTGCAGTGATTCCTGTTTGTGGAAGGCTCATCAGGTGCCATCATTATATATATTTAAGGCCCAGGTAAAAATATTTCTTTATAGCCAGGCCTTTTGCTGATTAAACAATCTAAGGTCCTTTAAATGTGTTTGGGGGAGGTGGCTTATTGGGGTTTTTTTGGTTTTTTTGTGTTATATATTTTGCATTCTTATTTTGTATTTTTATGCTGTGACCCACCCTGTGATTTTTGGATAAAGAATGGCATTATATTATTATTATTATTATTATTATTATTATTATTATTATTATTATTATTTCATCCAGGGCAGCCTGCCTTTGAATAGCAGTTGCTTGGTTCTCGAACTTAATCCGTTCCTGGAGTCCATTCGACTCCTAAAATGGTTCAAAAACCAAGGCATGGCTTCTGATTGGCTGCAGGAGCTTCCTGCACTCAATTGGAAGCTGCATCGGACATTCGGCTACCGAAAAACGTTCACAAACCGGAGCACTCACTTCCGGGTTTGCGGCATTCAGGAGCCGATTTGTTCGGGAGCCAAACTGTTCGGGAACCAAGGTACCACTGTATTCATCTCCTGCTTGTGGCCCTCACATCTGGCTGGCAGCTGTGAGATACAGGATGCTGGACTGGTAGATCTTTGGTCTAACCCAGCAGGGTTCTCCTCATGTTCTTTAGGAAAGTAAGCTTGTGACAGAGCATTGTGGATTCAGAAAACCCCTTTGCCTGTCAGCTTGGAAGGAGCATATCCAACATGAATCCAATCCACACCAAGGCTTCCGTAGCTCAGCCATTCTGTGGCATCTGTTTTCTGCATCGGTCGCTTCTGAAAAATACTGGTACAGTGGTTAAGAACTTAATTCTTTCTGGAGGTCCATTCTTAACCTGAAAATGTTCTTAACCTGAGGTACCACTTTAGCTAATGGGGCCTCCCACTGTCGCCACATTGCCGCCACGCAATTTCTGTTCTCATCCTGAAGCAAAGTTCTTAACCCGAGGTACTATTTCTGGGTTAGCGGAGCCTGTAACCTGAAACGTCTGTAACCTGAAGCATCTGTAACCTGAGGTACCACTGTAGTCTGGAGGTGACCATCAATGCAAAACATCACAACAGTCAAGTTCAATACAAAAGTAAATAAATCATCAAAACTTAGAATCACCGAACAATTTTCCCAATCAAGACAATGGCTCGATTCCTCAGATGTGTATTTGAACACCCCAGTGGTGGCTGGTGCCCCTTTTGAAAGGCAGGGAGCCCAAACAGTAGTGGAGAAAGACAAATGCAGGAATAGCCCACTAATTCTTGATTTGACCCCATCCTCTTCCCCGCTGGGTTCTACTAAGGCTGAGGAGGAGGAGGAAGCTGACAGGCAGCACTCTCCCCTGAACTGGGAGGCATGTGGCGGCTGGCTGAGGGCAGGCTGAGGTTTGTGGAGCACTGCCCCATTTGCCCTAATAGACAAGCCTCCACTGGGATGCATAACAGTCACTTGGCTCAAATGAAGCCGCGTCAGCTGAAAGAAATGTGCTGTGACAGAGTCTGGGTTGCTCGCAATCCCCCCCTTCTGTCACCTTTGGGAAGCATGTCAAGCTGAGCAAGAGCATTTCCTTAAACAAATTATCAGCAAACCCCAGGCTGTGAGCCAAAGGGAATGTGTCTAACCTTCAGATTTCCCATCTCCCTAAATACGATTAGAACGAATGGATAACTATATATCCTAATGTGTTTCTAAAACATGCTGCAGGCCTCCTCCCCTCTTTTGCCATTGTTCAGTGAACTTATAACTTGGATGGGGAGTCGTATGAGCATCCCCCCTGGTGGCAGGTGGGAGAGAGGTCTGAAAACATTCTGCAAGACTTTAATGCATCACATGCTAATGAAAGAAGCTGCACTAGAATTTGGTGTTTCAGGTTGCTTGTGCACATGTGTTAAATAGGAAGCATGGACTGCCAAGTCTGATAATGGAAAAGCAGGAATGATTACAGTCCTCAAGGAGAATCAACTTCCTATTCCCACCTCCTGCCTTTGATCCATGAAGCTATTCAAAGCAAAGAAAGTCAGAGCTGGTCTTCTACTATCTTCATCCATACTCCTAATTTCATAAAAGCAAAAATGAAGTGTCAGTGTTTGAAAAAGAAAAGGTCCTGACCTCCTTTGCCTCCTTTGCCTGGTCCTTAGACCCTAGTTGGCACAAAGAGTCCTTAAGAAAGAGAGTCCTTGCAGAGTATTGTGCTTTTATTCTTAAAAAGTCTTCTTTTCCAACCACGACCAACAGCTTTTACACACACCAAATGCAACCAGCTTTCTACCATTCAACCAACCCATACCCAACAGTAACATTGACCACTCTATATATACAGGTACAATTTGGTGAAAGGTTGCTTGAGTCATTGTAGGCCACTGACTCATGTTGACTTAGTTCTTTTAGCATTAAAGAAACAGCGGCCAATTTTTAGCCATGACATGAAGCACATTAAAAGCCTTCACACTGCAGCACTTTCAGCCTAAACAGTAGGCTGAAAGAATTTGAAGCAAATGATTCAGCAAAGGAAACACAGCCCAGAATAACTAAGGAGATAGTACAAGAATACTTGGCTAGTTTAGATGTATTCAAGTCTCCAGGGCCAGATGAACTGCATCCAAGAGTATTAAAAGAACTGGCAGATGTGATCTCAGAACCACTGGCAGTCATCTTTGAGAATTCCTGGAGAACAGGCGAAGTCCCGGCAGACTGGAGGAGGGCAAATGTTGTCCCTATTTTCAAAAAGGGGGAAAGAGAGGACCCAAATAATTACCCCCCCCAGTCAGTCTGACATCAATACCAGGGAAGATTCTGGAGCAGATCATTAAGCAAACAGTCTGTGAGCACCTAGAAATGAATGCTGTGATCACCAATAGTCAGCATGGATTTCTGAAAAATAAGTCATGTCAGACTAACCTGATCTCATTTTTTGACAGAATTACAAGCCTGGTAGATGAAGGGAACGCAGTGGATGTAGCCTACATTGATTTCAGCAAGGCATTTGACAAGGTGCCCCATGATATTCTTGTAAAGAAGCTGGTAAAATGCGGTCTTGACTATGTTACCACTCAGTGGATTTGTAACTGGCTGACTGACTGAACCCAAAGGGTGCTCATCAATGGTTCCTCTTCATCCTGGAGAAGAGTGACTAGTGGGGTGCCACAGGGTTCTGTCTTGGGCCCGGACTTATTCAACATCTTTATCAACGACTTGGATGATGGACTCAAGGGCATCCTGATCAAATTTGCAGATGACACCAAACTGGGAGGGGTGGCTAACACCCCAGAGGACAGGATCACACTTCAAAACGACCTTGACAGATTAGAGAACTGGGCAAAAACAAACAAGATGAATTTTAACAGGGCAAAAAAAAAAAAAATGAGAGGCACAAATACAAGATGGGTGACACCTGGCTTGAGAGCAGTACATGTGAAAAGGATCTAGGAGTCTTGGTTGACCACAAACTTGACATGAGCCAACAGTGTGACGCGGCAGCTAAAGAAGCCAATGCAATTCTGGGCTGCATCAATAGGAGTATAGCATCTAGATCAAGGGAAGTAATAGTGCCACTGTATTCTGCTCTGGTCAGACCTCACCTGGAGTACTGTGTCCAGTTCTGGGCACCACAGTTCAAGAAGGACACTGACAAACTGGAACGTGTCCAGAGGAGGGCAACCAAAATGGTCAAAGGCCTGGAAACGATGCCTTATGAGGAACGGCTAAGGGAGCTGGGCATGTTTAGCCTGGAGAAGAGGAGGTTAAGGGGTGATATGATAGCCATGTTCAAATATATAAAAGGATGTCACATAGAGGAGGGAGAAAGGTTGTTTTCTGCTGCTCCAGAGAAGTGGACACAGAGCAATGGATCCACACTACAAGAAAGAAGATTCCACCTAAACATTAGGAAGAACTTCCTGACAGTAAGAGCTGTTCGACAGTGGAATTTGCTGCCAAGGAGTGTGGTGGAGTCTCCTTTTTTGGAGGTCTTTAAGCAGAGGCTTGACAACCATATGTCAGGAGTGTTCTGATGGTGTTTCTTGCTTGGCAGGGGGTTGGACTCGATGGCCCTTGTGGTCTCTTCCAACTCTATGATTCTATGATTCTATGATTCAGTAGAGTATTAGTAAGACCTGAGATTTGACTGAGGGAGTTGAACTTGATGATCCTTGTGGTTCCTTCCAACTCAGCAATTATTTGATTCTAAGACTTGTTTCACCCCACTGGAGTTATGGGGCTCTGAGGTGGGGCATTTCAGAAAGGTCTCCTTACTCACCTGAAATGATGGGCCTTAGGGAGATGGGCAGCACGACCAGCTGCCCCTCTTCCTGGGCATGCCCAGACCAACCTTATACAGTTAATTCTGTAAGATGGTTAAGAGTCAGCTCCTTGCAGTGTAGGTACATTTGTAAGTTTCAAATACATTTGTAAGTTTCAACCCATTTACCTGCATCTCGGGACTTGATTCCTAGGTCTGGTTGCAATGACTTCTTCCACGTCACAATGCAACATCGTGGCAGAAATTAGAAGACCACCGAGATGTACAAGCCTCTGGATTAGTTCCCGAAATCATTAAAAGTCTCCCATCCAAGGGAAGCTGTTGTCAGTAAGAACATAGGCAGGGAAGTTTGAAAACTGCATCATTAAAACCTGAGTTTAGCTCAATATGTACAGAATCAGACGGATTGCATGAAGTGCAGGTCCTTGCATTTGAGAGATCTTTGTCCTCTTTCCCCTCTTTATCACAGCAAATGGTAATTTACTATAGAATGGGAGGCTGGGCTCATGATGGGAAAAGGGGTACGCAACCATTATTAGATCTGTCACTCAGTTTTTCACTTGAGGTTAAAAATGCCATGCACAGAATAAAGAAAAGCCAAGTTATAATAAACAAACAGAAGTGAAAGGTACATTTACAAAGCCGCGTACCAGTGCACTGGTTTAGCCAGAAAGAATATTTTGAACAGTCATAAATATCAGATGTAAATCTAAGATGAAGACTAAATAAAATTCATCCCAGTTGGCAGGCTCAGTCATACAATATTCATTTTCCTGAGTTCATAAAGCAAGCTCTGAAAAGAACCAGGCAATCTTATTTCTTGTAAGCTGCAAGCCTCTTTGAGTCACAAGACTTGTGATAAAGTGGACGCTCCATAGGTTTGTTGTTGTTATTCTTTTTCCTTTGATCACAGTAAATAATGGAAACTTCACTTTGATGAAACTCCCATCTAAAGCAAGCTGGAATCTTGGGAACCCGCGAGAGGGGAAGATTGCTGGCACCGAATTCTCCAAGCCCTGGACCATTTGTCAAATGAAAAAGGAAGAGGTGTGTGGAGAATGGCAGTCACATGGATAACCCAAAATGGAAACAACAAAGAAATGATCAGTCTCTCTTAAAAGAAGCACAGGGGATAGAAAGAAAGCTGCAAGTGTAAAGGAGAGGTCCTGTCTCTCATCTTTAATATCTGCATCCATCTCAATTCATTGCAGCGATGACAACATATCTGTGGGAGGAGCTGCCATGTTTATTACCCACAAAGAAATAAATTGAAACCCTTCTATCCAGAGCTCAAATTCAGGGGCCAAAGCATCTCAGTTCCAGGTGGAGAAATCTTTCTAGTATAAGCACCTCCCTAAAGACTAACTTTGGTTAGCTGACACATAGCAGGAAAATACAATAAGCAGAATAGACTGCTGTCCCAAGGCTCAGTCACTCTCAGAATGAGTTCTCCCAGTTAAGGTTGCCATTCTCTACATACATACATACTGGTGAGTGAGCTCTCTTGAATTCAGTGAGACTTCTGGAAAAAATATGCATAGGTTGTACCTATGCATCTAGTAGCATCTATCGCCATGAGGTGAATCCCCATGCATGATTGCTTCTTATTCATGCTTAGCTTGGTGCCCATTCTGGGGCAGGAATTGATCATTGTGGTTCATCTCATAAAACCTGGTCACCAATGCAACTGACCCCTGGGCGCATAGTGTCTCACTTGTTTCATTCTGCACTACAGCTTGCTTATGGTCAGTGTGGGGGATGAGCTCTCTGTGGGTTGAGACTACAGTTGGGCATGCAAGTCTTCAGTCAGATGCTGGAAGGAGTGCAAAAGCATGCCCAATCCATGAGGAAATTCAACTTCACGTGCAATTGATTTCCATGAACAAACTTTCTTTCTTTAGCCTAGATTGCAAACACCCCTACACTCAGAGATCTGACTGGCCACTGTGTGAGCAGAATGCTGGACCAAATGGGACTTCGGTGTGATACAGCAAGATGTTTCTTATATCATATGTGAGGGTAGTCTATCTCTCTATTTTTGTGAATCATGCTATTCTTCAGACAATATACCAGGGGCCAAAAATGCATTTTATCCCTCAAACTCATACTTCTCTTCCTCAGGTGGGCTCTTTACTCATCCTATTTTTTAATATATTGATTGATTGATTGATATCACAATACATATATGAAATATTTACATAGTATAACATATACATTATATTTGTAAATTCACATTTTTCCATTTCATTATGTACCAACATTTAGTCATTTCTTATTTGCTTCTTATTTCTTACCCTATGTCTTCCCTCCACCCCTGCGTGACTTCCTTGTTTTTATTTTATAACTTTATTATTGTGATTGTATTCTTGTATCTTAATAATTAAACATACATTCGTGTATATCTGTTTAAATTAACTTTGTGGAATCAGTCTATGCATATCAATAAATTGTTGTTGGAGCATCTTTTGATCATGTATTTGTCTACACACTTCCATTCCTGTTTGAGATTTTGGTTAGATTGCATTCTAATTGTTGCCGTCATCCTAATATTCAACAGAAGTCATAACATCTTGTGCTACCTGTCTGCATTTTGGTGGACTTCTTACTCCATCTCTATCAAGTTAGCAGTGGTTAGGCAATAGGACTTCTATCATGCAACCCAAATCAAGAGGTTGTCACCTGCTACATACATACTCAGTTTGTTGCATTTTGAATCTGCCTCCAAGATGGGAGTAGCAGGAAAAATGCTCTATCACCTTTCTATACTAACATTTAGCTGCAATCTTGGTAACTTATAGCAGGAGGAAGGTATATGAAAGCAATAGATAACAGTACACAGGACATTTATTAGTAGAGGCTAAATGGTTTGATGGAACTAGGGGCTTTGGGGCAGTTCCAAATGGACAAGTAATCAGCAAAATCCTCACAATCGTTACTCTCATTAGCACAATTAGTGCTAACTGGTTTGTTCACTGCCAAACTCATGAGAAGGAACTAAAGGTTGAACAAACAGACAAGGCTGACTGAACTCCAAAATCCATGTCCAATATGGTAGAGAAACAGAGTTTGCTTGGGATATGGGAATACTGCCAATAAGAAAATATATAGTCTGAGCAATAAGGTAAATTCAAGCAATTAAACAAAAATCAATTCCTTGAGCTCTTGGTGAGCTGGTCGAGACTTTGCACCAGGGGTGGCTAACCTATAGCTACAACTCCCATCATCCCTGACCATTGACCACACTGGCTGGAGCTATTGGGAGTCGGTCCAGTGACTGATGTTCAGAAGCATGCTCCGTTTGATAATGAAGGTGGAACATAGCCATCCTTGTAGCCATTGAACAGCCTTGTCCTCTATGAATCTGTTCAAGCCTCTTCTAAAGCCATCCAAGTTGGTGGCCATCGCTGCCTCAAATGTGAGCAAATTCCATAGTTTCTGCACTGTGTGAAAAAGTACATTTTTTGTCTGTCCTGAATTTTCCAACATTCATTAGATGTCTCCAAGTTATAGTGTTGGGAAAGGGAGAAAAAAAATTCTCTATCCACTTTCTCCATGCCATGCTTAATTTTATAGGCATCTATCCTTATACCTCTTACTTGACTTTCCTCTAAACTAAAAAGCCACAAATGTTGTAACCATTCCTCATAGGGAAGTTGCTCTGTCCCTTTGATTAGTTCAGTTACCCTTTTTCTGAACTCCACAGTTCCCGTTAAAAGTGATATGATGTCATCATAGGGCTGCCATACGTCTGGGACATGTCCTCTTTTGGGGGTCCTACATGCCCACTGGGGGGGGGGATTTTACATTTTAAAGCAAATGTCCTGGATTTGGAGTTTTTAAAAATGAAATAAAATTGTGCACAAGTGGCTCTGGCTCAGGCTCTGGCATGACCCGGGCTTTCGGGTGATTGCCTTAAAAAAGCTCAACAACATTTTGTGTCCAGATTATTACCTCTCGAAATATGGCAACCCTATTACAGTCATACCTTGGTTTTTGATACCTTGGTTTTCGAACGCCTTGTGAGTCGAACGTTTTGGCTCCCAAATGTCACAAACCTGCAAGTGACTGTTTGCGAACTATTTTGGAAAGCAAATGTCCGACAGGGGTTTCACATCTTCTGATTGGCTGCAGGAGCTTCCTGCGGCCAATCAGAAGCCCCACTTTGGTTTTGGAAACCAAGGTACGACAATAATCAGGCTGGCAATGCCATTGGTAACTGGCTGGGATCACTCAGTGATGACAAAAAAAGCATATAACCCTACAAAACCCTTCAATGATTCATGTTTTTGTTCCTTAGAAGCTGACATTTGATGCTGAAGCTCATGAAAATTCAGTATGCTATTCATATTTTGTTGTTGTTGTTTAGTCATGTCTGACTCTTCGTGTTCCGCACTCCTGTCTTCCACTGCCTCCCGCAGTTTAGTCAAACTCATATTCGTAGCTTCAAGAACACTGTCCAACCATCTCGTCCTCTGTCGTCCCCTTCTCCTTGTGCCCTCCATCTTTCCCAACATCAGGGTCTTTTCCAGGAAGTCTTCTCTTCTCATGAGGTGGCCAAAGTATTGGAGCCTCAGCTTCACGATCTGACCTTCCAGTGAGCACTCAGGGCTGATTTCCTTCAGAATGGAGAGGTTTGATCTTCTTGCAGTCCATGGGACTCTCAAGAGTCTCCTCCAGCACCATAATTCAAAAGCATCAATTCTTTGGTGATCAGCCTTCTTTATGGTCCAGCTCTCACTTCCATACAGCACTACTGGGAAAACCATGGCTTTAACTATACGGACCTTTGTTGGCAAGGTGATGTCTCTGCTTTTTAAGATGCTGTCTAGGTTTGTAATTGCTTTTCTCCCAAGAAGCAGGCATCTTTTAATTTCGTCGCTGCTGTCACCATCTGCAGTGATCATGGAGCCCAAGAAAGTAAAATCTCTCACTGTCTCCATTTCTTCCCCTTCTATTTGCCCGGAGGTGATGGGACCAGTGGCCATGATCTTCGTTTTTTTGATGTTGAGCTTCAGACCATATTTGGCGCTCTCCTCTTTCACCCTCATTAAAAGGTGCTTTAATTCCTCCTCACTTTCTGCCATCAAGGTTGTGTCATCTGCATATCTGAGGTTGTTGATATTTCTTCTGGCAATCTTAATTCTGGCTTGGGATTTATCCAGTCCAGCCTTTCGCATGATGAATTCTGCATATAAGTTAAATAAGCAGGGAGACAATATACAGCCTTGCCGTACTCCTTTCCCAATTTTGAACCAATCAGTTGTTCCATATCCAGTTCTAACTGTAGCTTCTTGTCCCACATAGAAATTTCTCAGTAGACAGAGAAAGTGATCAGACACTCCCATTTCTTTAAGAACTTGCCATAGTTTGCTGTGGTCGACACAGTCAAAGGCTTTTGCATAGTCAATGAAGCAAAAGTAGATGTCTTTCTGGATCTCTCTAGTCTAATTATTAATCTAATTATTTAGTCTTAAATAATTAAATCACTTCTATTGTGGAGGACGAAGATGGAAAAGAAATGGTATAAATGGAAACCATGAACCTTCAGTGTGGTGAGTGTCCACTTAGTTAATGTCTCTGTGGCAAAGTCTTTTTATTATCTCACATTGCAGAACACTGTCAAGGCAATCCTATTGACCACAGTGGGTAGAACTAGTTAAATCAGTAATTGTATGTAAGTATTTCGAGTATAAGCACTTAACTGCTAACTTTGCACTTAACTGTTATTGAATATAATAATAACTATAGCCTAGGATAGTTTTAAAAAAATAGTTTCCTTTCCCAGGGCTGTCAGTTCAGCTCTTTAATTCGACTGGAATCGACTTTTTAAAAAAGAAAAATGGCAAATACAAAATAAGTGATGTGAGTCATCAGGCATTTTGGGCAACAAATTGATTTGGGTCTAAATCCCAGCTGTGAAGGCAGGTAGTGACAAGTCATCTAGCAGGAACCAAATGAGATCAGCAGCAGGCTTGGATGGTCTGAGAAGCAGACTCTAATGCTTCTATATTACTGTGACTCAGCAGATGGCTGGAAGGAGAGAACCTTTTCACAACCAGCACCCTGTACAGCTGCTCTTCAATATTAATTGTGAACTGAAGACCATTGACTTAGGGGTAACTTGGAGACTTTTTCATACCAGGACAAAGCCACAATTTAACAAGTTCAAAATTTGGGTCATGTTTTTAGAATTCAAATCCAAACTTTCAAATTTCATTTTATGAACCCTTTAATGTACTGTACTGTAAAATTCCCCGTGATCCTGAGATGAAGGACGGTATATAAATGTAATAAATAAAACAATTAAAAAATGATCACAATCGCGGTGTAATCCTATACTCAGAACATGTCTACTCAGAGCTAATTTGAATTGAGATCAATGGGATTTGCTCTCAGGTAACTTCATATAGGTTTACAGCCTAAGAAGCTTCATTCAGTCCATCACAAAAACTGCTCCAAAGGAAGAGACTAAACCTCATTTCTCTTTGGTCAAGCACTGACGAATCATAATCAAGCCCATGTACAGAAAGCTACCATTCTAGGGAGAAGAGTTGTAGCCTAGCCTTTCAGCTGATATAAAGTTTTCTTTGTCCAAGAATTATTTATGTATTTGTTTATTTTGCATAGATCACAATACAAAATCTGCAAAGAGGTAGTCATTTTGCCAAGCAATTCTAAATATAGGAAACCACTGGAACTTAACACCAGATTCATGCAAACTGGAATGCTCTCCCCAGGGAAGTTCACCTGGCGCCTTCATTATACACCTTTAGGTTCCTTTTTACCCAGGCCTTTGGTTGATCCAATTTTGTGATCACCTGGCATGAGGAACTGCCAGGTTGGCAGGTCACATGAGCTGAAATAGGTCTGGAAGAGATGTAAGCCTCTCCCAGGTTAGCCAGGACACCTCAAGGTACACCTGTGGCAAGTTACCCCAGGTTTGCTCCACTCTGTCACAGCAAAAAGAACAAAGCATCTTATAGCACCTAAAAAGACTAGCGTATTCATTTAATTTATTTTCAATACAGTGGAACCTCGGGTTGCGAACATGATCCATGCGGGAGGCACATTCGCAACCCGCAGCGCCACGTCTGCGCACGCACGGATTGCGATTTGGCATTTCTGCGCATGCACGAGTGCAGAAACCCAGAAGTAACCCATTCTGGTACTTCTGGGTTCGGTGCGGTGCGCAACCCAAAAACGTGTGACCCGAAGCGTCTATAACCCGAGGTACCCACTCGTCATCTATACAGATCCAATGGTGGGGTACAACTCATACATTAATAAATAAATAAACTGTAATACACAATGATAAACCCATTTTTTTAAAAAAATCTTCATCAAGCAGAACCAAGCTAAACACCACAAAGCAGACATAAAGCAGCGCCGACTAGTTAATGCACTTGACATGCCTGATCAAAGAAACAGATCTTAACAAGACACTAAAGATGGCACAAGGTTTTATGAACCTAAATTCTCTTCATCAGGTGCATCAAGGAGTGTGTGTGTGTGTGTGTGTGTGTGTGTGTGTGTGTGTGATGAGGTGACCAGAGGTGATCATGAAGAAACTGATGCTCTCCAAGATCATCTTTTCCACAGGAAACTCTGCATATGCTCTAAAACCCAAGATTCTAGTTATGCAGTTGAAATGTAACTTTCTAAGTTAGCTTAGAAGTTAGCTTTTGATTTCATTTAAAGGTCTGTGCATGGGCTGTTGTTGTCTTGCCTTCCCTTTTTCATCCTCTGACTCCTTTTCCCAAATTAACTTCTTTATATATAATGAAAGTTGGCTTTACCAATTTCAAAAAAGCAATTCTTTGGCATTGCTCATAAAAGAAATCTCCCCATGCCTGCTACAACACAGTTATTATGCTAAGGCTAGTTCACAAGATTCTATAAGATTTGGCATCCTCTGGGCTTTAGGAAATGAAATCTAAAGCTCTTTGCTTTACTTTACTTTTTAAACTATTTCTTTAGCTGGGGTTACAGGAGGGATCCTTGTCAGAATGCACCCCTCTCCGAATGATCAAATTGCCTGGGGTGTTTTCTTTTTCAGGCTAGGTTCAGTTTGCCAGAGCAGAGAATCTTTTTAGGAAATGCTTACCAGAAGAGAAATGGGGAGCCCACCTGTTAGGAAAAGATTGCATTAGTCCATAGTCACCATCTATGGGTTATAAATGATCTATGATGTCTTCAGCAAATCCTAGGAAGGTGGGATTATGAAGAGGTTTGAAATAAATAAACAACAGGCCAACAACAATGCTGGCAAAGGAATAGAGAATGATGTATGAAGTGCCAGACCCACACAGAGTACCTTGAACAAGAGGAACTGAACCAACACCACTAGGCCAGCTTGCTAATGCTGTGGGGATTAAATGCCTTTTGAATTAGTTCAGAAGGGCCTCAGGGGCATGATACCGGGAAGGAGGAACGCTGTGCAGAACGCGATTGTCTGTGCGTGTCTAACAGCATCCGTCTTCCTCAAAGCCAAAGACAAAAGAGATTGGGCCCTGGCTCAATTTCAGTAAATGAGAGCATCCAGTGAGCAGCTTTGGGCATGCTTGAGGCATCTTCAGTTTCCATCATGCATACACTCACACAAACACACAAAAGCAAATCCTTTCTCTTGAACAAGTGGGGTCTTCATCTGAGAGGCTTGATGTAGCAGCAGAAGGATGCGAGTGGGGTTATTTGAAATACCTGGAATTCAGATCTCTGCAATACCACCTGGTCCCCAACATACGTAAACAAGTTTCTCTAGATCCAAGCAGAGAAGACCCTTATTGCCACTGCAAACACAGTTACTTTGCTTAAGTTTCTGGGTCGACACTGCCGATAAAGACGACATTAATGCCACTGTGAGCAGAGGAGGGAGAGGAGCTGTCATCTTAGCAAGATCATAGTTTGTGGCTGGCATCATCTACAGTCTGTACTGGACTTATTGTTTCAGAAAGTGTTTTTTATTTTTTAATAAAAGTAGCTAGTAGCTAGTAACTTTTTCTCCAAATATAAAAAAGGAAAGGGTCCCCGCACTCCAAGCCAAGTAGTCAAGATCATATTGTCAAATGGCAGCTACAAAGAAGAAATATAATCATTGCACATTTGAACCTGATTTTTGATTTTGGTGTGTTTAGATAAGCCTTTAAACTTTAAGGACTGGAGCTAGGTGGAGACAGACAATAGTATTTAAGGGAGCTGAAAGTGGTACAAAAGAGGCACTGCTGAACATGATGTACACCATGGGTAGGCAAACTAAGGCCCGGGGACTGGATCTGGCCCAATCGCCTTCTAAATCCAGCCCACGGACGGTCCGGGAATCAGCGTGTTTTTACATGAGTAGAATGTGTGCTTTTATTTAACATGCATCTCTGGGTTATTTGTGGGGCATAGGAATTCATTCATTTATTTATTTTTCAAAATATAGTCCGGCCCCTCACACAGCCCCCTGCTGAAGAAGTTTGTTGACCCCTGATGTACACGTTTCTTTGGCCCCACTCTTAAACTGCAGTGAAATTGTTTCACTGCTTCATTTCAGGTTGAACATGGTTTGCATTTTATTTCTGGTTAAACAGGGCTTGTGGATTCAACCCCCACATTGGGCAAAAAAATTCTGCATTGCAGGAGGTTATACTAGATGACCCTCATGGTCCCTTCCAACTTTGCAGTTGTGTTATTCTACTTTCCAGCAGGTGAGTTCACATATTAGCTAACAGGCCTGCCGCAGTATCTTAAGAAGTCGCAAGCTCTGAAAAGGGTGTAGATAGGTCATCTCTGGGAGCACAACCAATCAGCAGAAGCTTGTGATGTCACAAACTTGCTCTAAGGTTTGCACAGAATAAGGGGTGGGAAGGAAGTAGATTCTGTCCACATTTAAAAGTGAACTTCCCTAATTTGCAAATTCTGAAACAGTACGAGAACCAAAACACAACCCTCCTTCAAAATTCACACGGCTGAATTTTGCAATGCTCTTGTCCAGTGTACAAAACTGCACATAAAGTGTGCATTAAAATGCATATTTTAGTGAAAATAATATGTGCTATATTAAGGGAAATTGCCTTGCCAAAAAAAAATAGCATATAGAAATTTGCATATTAGGCAACATTTGCACTGTGGCACTGACGAATTTTCATGAAGACTAAAGAAAGCACCTCCAATGTTGAGAACTTTAGTGGGAAACGAAAGTTGACATATCCATCCACCCCAATGCATAATTCCGTGTGCCTTTTTTTAAAGGAAATGTCAGAGCACTGAAAACAATGCCAGTAAGAAAAGACTTGGCTAGCAAAGCCTTTTTCTTTTGAGTGGGTGAAAGGCATTTTGCTCTCATACTGCCACCTGTTGGCTACTGCTTCTTTATCAGCCTTGAAGATGTGCAGATCTGGTTGTCTATTCAGATTTCTAGAGAAAAGCTCTGGAAAATGCATGAAGGTACATTTTGAAGTACAAGCTGTAAATCAGTTTGGGTTTTTTTAATTATAATTTGAATGTCTATAATGTATGTTTTCAAGTTCAATACTGAGTGGTTGATCTAGTAATAATTTGCTAAAAATAGAATATTTATATGGTTAATTGCAAATGTTATTCTAGAGGGGTTAGAACTTTAATGTTCATTATGCATACTGAGCTGATGTTTGATCATGTGCACCCATTATTTTATAAATGTGAATTGTTTTACTCAAAAGAGGAGCCCTGTACTTGTGATGAAATTCAAAGCACTTAAGGCTTTTGAAGAGAGAAGGAGGGAGAGAGGAGCATGTGTAAGAGAGAAAATGGGTATTCACACATTACATTCAATGAGTGTACAATGTGTGTACACAGCTAGTTGAACTGTACATATCAACAAGTGTACACTCTTTCACAGTGCTATTTTTCTAGAAAAAGACTTACCGGAACTCACCATGAATGCCTCCCTCATTCTCTTATAATGGCAATGGTGCCCACCTGAGAGGTGCTGGAATTGAGTTCCAGTGAGTTCTGGCTGGAAAAAAGTCCACACAATCTCATGTACACGTGTAGAGACAGCTTGTACATATGTTCCCTGCAGCATGTAAACAAGAGTACCAATTGTGCATATACAGTGGTACCTCGGGTTAAGTACTTAATTCATTCCGGAGGTCCGTACTTAACCTGAAACTGTTCTTAACCTGAAGCACCACTTTAGCTAATGGGGCCTCCTGCTGCTGCTGCTGCTGCGCTGCTGGTGCATGATTTCTGTTCTCATCCTGAAGCAAAGTTCTTAACCCGAGGTACTATTTCTGGGTTAGCGGAGTCTGTAACCTGAAGTATATGTAACCCGAGGTACCACTGTATACATCAAAGGTGTTCCTTTTAAAGAGGAGAGTGTGTCATTCAGACTGTGTGTTTAAGATTAGGAGCTGAAATTGGTACTGGTGATCAGGAAAGGTGAAGACCAGAATTTCAGTGAGTACAGAAGCAGGGCCGTCTTACCCAGAGGCGCTAGGGGTGCAGGGCACCTGGGCGCCGGGCTCTCAGGGGTGTCAGACTGAGAGTCCGGGGCCCGAGTGTCGAGTTCAGGGAAGAGCCTGCCCACCCGTCAGTCAGAGCGCCGCGGCGGGCTCTTCTGCAGGCGAGTTCAGCGGCAACCGAGCCAGCAAGACACTGAGGTGGCCGGCCACCTCCACCCTCCTGCACACCTGGGACTGGGCAACCGGGGGGGGGGGTGCTGGGCGAATCATTGCACCCCGGTGCCACATATGCTTAGGACAGCCCTGTACAGAAGGCATGGATTCACAAGTCCTTTTCAGGCATTGTGTCCCATGTCACCGCCAAGGAGAAAGAGAGAGATTGCCAGCCAGGGATGGGATGTTCAGCATGCAACCAATCTGAACATGAGAAGAGACTGCCGTATCAGGCCAACAGTCCATCTAGCATCCTATTCTTACAGTGGCCAAACAGATGCCTGTGGGAAACCTGCAAACACAGGAGCAGTCTCTCCTGTTGTGGTTTCCAGCAGCTGGTATTCAGAAGCATTTCTGCCTCCAATTGTGGAGGCAGAGCATAGGCATCATGGCTAGTCGCTTCCCAGATGAATGCACAAATCAGAACGTGTTTCGAATCTCACAGTTTCTTGAATTTTGCAAGGCAGTTCTAAGCTCAAGCATGATACCTAAATGCATTAAAATGTTAATTTTAGGATAAATAAATGTGAACGCTGAGATAAAATGCTATTTTAACTTCTAAAAAAGCATGCATACTTAAAAAATCATCATCATCATCACTGATTGATGCAAAAAGGAGCCCAACACAAAACGTGCATGGGCATTGCATATACAAAATTGACCTGCAGCAGAAATAGACTGACGTATGTGTTCGTTCTATCAGCAAAACTGCAAGTAAGAGGACTGGAGGGGCTCACTTGAGAGGTGATGAGGAGCTCACAGATTATGGGTCAATTTAGCATTGTCAGGAGATGGGAACTCCTTTCCCCAAGCAGTCTTCAATTTGGCCTATAATTGCCGGGCCCGATCCAACTCAGCCTTGGTGGAGTTTGCCCATCAGCAGACCAGGTGATTCTGTGTCAAATGGCATTTTGCTCTCCTTGTCCCCCATTCCCCTCACCTGCACATGCTGCCCTTAGAGCTTGAAGATCCAGACAGCCTCTGCCCTTGCCATAGTCCATTGACTGATTATTGCTGCAAACAAGAAGCCTATACCATCCGTTGTCGTTCAGAGCTGAATTGACTTTAATAGCATTTTGATTTTCAACTGTGTCGGTGAGATGGGCAACTTGGAATGAGATTGTTATTAGTCTCTGTTTTGCAGGAAAGACATTAAAAAGCCATTTCAAGTGGAGCGATACACCTGTGTCGAGCAGCATGCTCAAGTTGCAAGGGAGACATTAGCCCGTACAACTTCCCCTCGGCCAAGCCGACAATTTAGTTGCATCAGTCTGTCTTCTATGTTGCTTTACCGGGGGGGGGTTATGGGGGAATAGCCTAAACAAGGCCTGAAATGGGACTATATTAGCTGTGACAGAGTAACATGCACTCTCAGGCTCCCAAATTCCATCCAGGCAAGAATTCTTGGCCTTAAATAGCTGCACAGAAGGAAGACGTTTGGTGAATGCTGCTTCTCCCAACAACGGTGGGAATCCCAAGAGCCTTTGCTCAAGCAGAGATCATGCAGAAGGTGGGCTCTTGATTCCCCCTGATTCTCCCCTTTGGCTTCAACTTAAGCCACAAACAGCATGTTTCTATGTCAAGGGATGATTTGTTTATTTAAATGGGGATATGGTGGCAGTAAGAATAATGGCAGACCCTCCAAGTGTTCCTATTTTTCAGGGACATCCCTGATTTAGAGAAGCCATACTGGTTTCTTATTTGATTCCAGAATGTCCCACGTTTCCTTAGGATGTCCCTATTTTCATTGCGTGGCTATTCCCTCCCCCCCCCCCACAGGTGGAATAAATAAAGACAACGGACACAGCGTTTTAGGTTAATGGGCGAAAATGGCCACAACTTTATTGATTACAGGAAATGAAGGGTGGGGTGAAAAGGGGCCAGCCGAGGGCTGCCCCGACCTTAAGTGGCCTTTCTAAGGCCCGCCCCTGCCGCCAGCCGATTGGCTGGCGCCACAGGGGATGCTAATAGGGGGAATCCCTGCCTCCCGCGAGGCTGGCGCCAGCCTCGCGAGAGCGAGTGTGGGCGGGGGTCGTGATCCCGCAACCCCCCCTCCTCCTGACGATCGGAAGGGGCATTGGAGAAATCTTGGAGGGTATGGCATTACCCAACCTCCATGCCATCTGAAGGCAATCCTGTATAGGGAAGGTTTTTTTAATGTTTAATGTTTTATGATGTTTTTATATATGTTGGAAGCTGTCCAGAGTGCTGGGGCAACCCAGTAAGATGTGTGGGGTATAAATAGTAAAATTATCATTATAGAATGGGACGTCCCTATTTTCTTTGGAGAAATGTTGGTGTGTATGTAATGGTGGCCAGATCAGAGAGGTTAGCTGCTGATGTAGTAGAGGAAGGACATAAGAACATTATAAGAGCTTTCTGGGTTGGGCCAATGGCCTATCTAGTCCAGCATCCTGTTCTCACTGTGGCCCATCAGATGCCTGTGGGAAACCAGCAAGCAGGATTCATGCACAAGAGCATACCTCTCTCCTAATGTTTCCAGCAAATGGAAGGGCATTGCAACTACGCCACAGTAAATTGAGCAGAATGGAAGACGAGAGGTGGAGTGTCAAATTTTGGCCTTGCACAGGGCACCACTGAAATTTGAAAGAAAAGACCAAAGTCCGCCCCTGTTCCTGTTATGTGAGAATGGGGCCTGCTTAAGCATGGGAAATGTTGGACCCGAGCTGTCTGTTCACACCTGTGCTGGAGTCTCCTTAATATTTGTGATGTATGTTCAAGAAAGGTATGTCAAATCATGCAAAAGGAGTCTGATTTGTCTTGACCTTGAATTAGAAGCATCCCCCAGGGTAAATGGGAATGACAAAGAGGCTTACATTCTGTATTGGGAACCTGGCCCTCCAGAACTACCACTTCCAGCAGCCCTAACAAGCATGGCCAATGGCCAGGGATTATAGGATTTGTAGTTCAGTAACATCTGGAGGGCCAAAGGTTCCCTATGTATACCGTATTTTTCGCCCTATAGGATGCACTTTTTCCCTTCCAAAAATGAAGGGGAAATGTGTGTGCGTCCTACAGGGCAAATGCAGGCTTTCACTGAAGCCTGGAGAGCGCGCCCAGGCTTCCGGATAGAGGCAGCTCTGCACAAGCCGTGGAAGGGCTCCCACAGCTTGCGGAGAGCAGCCTGTTCTGGGGGCTGGGGTCGGGGGAAGTTCGGGCTTCCCCTGCCCCAGCCCTGTGCCTGGGTGGGGGGAAATAAAAAAAAATTCTTTATTTCCCCCCCCAAAAAAACTAGGTGCGCCCTATGGGCCGGTGCACCCTATGGGGAGAAAAATACGGTAATTCCTTTCCGATATCTCCTTTTCTTCATGATTCTTATTCCTCTGGGAATCTCTCTGTTTGCATGAAGCCATAATATTTTTAATAAATCCTTTTACCTGCGCACATGAACCAAAGCAGCATTATTCCATTAGAGAAACGTGTTTCTGTATTTAATGTATACTGCAAAGATGTTGCCACAACCAGGATGTTGTTGTCTCTCCGGCCGGAGCGAACACAGAAAAGGAATCAAGAACATTTATTGCCTGTGGCTCACTTGCTCCCTGCCAAAGGAGGACGCAATGGTCAATTCTATTGTGACAAGCTATGCATTCATCTTCTTTATAGGACAGAGAAAGGGTCATAAGATGCCCGAGCCTGTCAGCCTCTGGCTACAGAGCACATGCACAGTTTATAAAAAGTTAGGCTCTTTTGCTTCGGATCATTCACTAGTTTGTCACAGCTGAAGTCATAAAGTGCCACTCCAAACTGCAACCCATTACAAGTCCGGGTCTTTTTCATCTCCAAGTCAGGGTCAGTGCATATAACTGCATTACTCATGCCGGCTGCTTGTTTTCTCTGCCTGTAAGGTAGCATGCACTTCATTTGAGAGAAAGTTTGTGGGGTGCTGTGAGAAGTCCAGATTTCTGGCCATGGCAAATGAGCTGAATACCATCCCAGTTGTCTTACAAAATGCTGTACACAACAGTCAGTTGATCAGAGGTGGTAGAGAGTGGTGTGCAGCACTTTGAAGTCCCAACTATCAGCTGATCATTGGAGCTTCAAAGCACTATGCACAGCACATTGTGACATCAGGTGATGGACAGGTGGGTTGCCCTGCCCACCAGTCAAACTTTGCCTGCAGCTGTGCACCAGCTGGGTCCAGTTCCCCATCCTCGGTGAGCACCTAACACAGGGGTCAGCAAACTTTTTCAGCAGGGGGGCGGTCCACTGTCCCTCAGACCTTGTGGGGGGCCAGACTATATTTTGAAAAAAAGAATGAACAAATTCCTATGCCCCACAAATGACCCAGAGATGCATTTTAAATAAAAGCACACATTCTACTTATGTCGAAACACCAGGCAGGCCCCACAAATAACCCAGAGATGCATTTTAAATAAAAGGACACATTCTACTCATGTAAAAACATGCAGATTCCTGGACCATCCGTGGGCCAGATTTAGAAGGCGACTGGGCCAGATCCGGCCCCCGGGCCTTAGTTTGCCTACCCATGTCCTAACATGTCTAGCAGTGCAATCTGGTGTAACTTTACTCCTAATTTCAGTGGAACGTACTTTTGAGTAAGTGTACATGCAGCCTGAGATTCTTCCTAGCAACAGCTATTTCGCTACATCTGCCAGGGCAGGCCCAAGACATTTTCCTGGCTGAGGCAGAAGACAAGACAGCACCTTTTCAGACACTTCCTTATTTAGAAGTTGACCAGACTGGCAGCTGAATCCTAGTTCGACATTGCCATGACACCTGAGGACATCCAGCCTGTTTAAGAGATGCAGGACATGCCCCGTGGCCCACATCTCTGTCCTCCAACACTGCAGGGCCACTCCTCACTGCCTGGGGTGGCTGTCTCACTCTGCCTAATGATAGGGCCAGGTGTCGTAAAGTGCCAAAGTGGTCCAAAAATGGCTGTCATTGAGGTACTGTGTTCCCTAGCACACATTGTGCCTGTGAAGTGGAGTTGTTATTAGCTGGCTTTGGGCTTTCTTTCAAGGTGAGGAGATACATTAGCTCACCAGAAACACATGTGAATCCCATCAATGGAGGATACAGACCTTTCTAAGCCAGTGACCTCCAGATGATGTTGGACTCCAGCTACTATCAACCCCAGCCACCATATCCAGTGGCAAGGGATGATGGGAGTTGGAGTTCAACAACATCTGAAGGACCGCAGGGTCCCCATCCCTGTTCTAAGGAACAATTGCTGCTGTTGTTATTGTTAGATTAGATTTCTAACCCTCTGTTCCTTGTAAGGTCCCAGGGTGGGTTTAAACCTTTTTTTTTTTTAAAGGACTGTATTAAAATCCATTAAAACAATTTACAATCAGAAGACTAAGAGGGTGTGTCAGATAGATAGATAGATGATAGACAGATAGATGATAGGTAGATAGTCAAAGGCCCGGGCAAATGTGTAGAATGCTCTTCCTTGCCAGTGTATTTGGCCACCCCTGCACTAACAGATTGGCGCTGGCATTGATTATAATGTTTTTGTGCTACATCAGAGCTGGTCTTCATTTTAATTCCTCCTATTCCTGTGACTTTTCCAGCAGACCAATTATCAAGGAGCCAGAATGTTGCTTCGTGTGTATTTGATTTATTCTTGTGCATTCATATATAGATGATTTATTTCTCAACAGAGAGGTCCCCATAAGGCCTATGGGTAAAAAAAAATTTAAATTAAATAAATCCCATCACAAGCACTTTGAAAAGAACCTACGCTGGCCCCCCATTTCCCTGGCAATTAACAATATAAAGATGTGTGTAAGCAGAGTGTCTGGGGCTTGGTAACAGAAAGACACTTTGGAGTATTTATAAGTTCTGAAGGCAGGAGCATATGAATTTTTTAATAATTGTGCCATTCATGTTCTCACCACTGCATGATGAACTCGGCTCATTGAGAAGCCAATGATTAATCATTCATTACTGATTGCACTTCACAATAGCTTTCTGTATTGCTCCTGTGCTCGCTGCAGTAAACATGTCATGTCAGCCCATTGTTTCGTATCTGGGAGCCCAGCTCATCAGCTACGTCTAATAGTTCATTATTCACCAAGGAGTGCCACTTTTCCTTTTTATTACTGCACTGGTGCCAAGGCACAAATCTTGATATGTCTATGGCATATTGCTGTTCTGGCAGATTCAGCTGCAATAGTCACTCCTGTGAGTCTAATGGTGCTAACAACCCAACTGCTTGGATTCAACAACATTCCATGCAAAGGACTTTGGGCCTGATCCTGGGGCTATTTTTGATGGTACCTTTGTGCTGAATTACTCCCCCCTCCCCCATCCACATAGGACTGGCCTGTATGAAGTCAGCTTACAGATGTGAAATCAAAACGAAGTGTTGATCTCTTGAATGTGACTCTCCTTCACAGACTATAATAATAATAATAATAATAATAATAATAATAATAATAATAATAATAATAATAATCAATTATTATTTATAGCACGCCCATCTGACTGGGTCTCCCCAGCCACTCTGGGCGGTTCCCAACAGAATATTAAAACACAATAAAACATCAAACATTAAAAACTTTCCTAAACAGGGCTGCCTTCAGATGTCTTCTAAACATTAGATAGTTGCTTGTTTCCTTTGACATCTGATGGGAGGGCATTCCACAGGGCGGGCGCCACCACCAAGAAGGCCCTCCGCTTGTTTCCTGTAACTTCACTTCTCACAGTGAGGAAACTGCCAGAAGACCCTTGGAGCTGGACCTCAGGGGTACCCATTGGGACTGGGAGGGAGGGAAGCCAACAGCAAGTGAAGCCGGAGCCAGTGGCAACCAGAGCCAACTAATATGAGTTTTGTCCCCCAAGATCTACAAGGGCAACACTGAGACTTAAGAGTGAAGGTGCTGACAGCCAGTGCCATCCTTGGGCCAGTATGAAGGCAGGCAGAAAGAGGCTGACCGAAGGCAGGTTAAGGTTGATTGGGGCCCCACCATTTGCCCCACCAACCACCACTGCTGTGGAGGTAATATTGACAAGGAGAAAGGGGGGCATTCTCATTCTTCTCCATAGGATAGGTGAGATCAGCCCAAAGGTATCACCTCCCTCTGAGGGGAGCAAAGGCAAAAATATACCATAATCTGTTATCTTCATAACCATTTTCTTGGGAAGATGAGGTCATGGATCCAGAGGAAGTATCAGAAGGAGAAAACTGCCCTCACAGCCCTGGACACCCCTCCTGCCCTGAAATGTCCACTGAAAGATAAGCTCACGTGCACCTTATGAAAAACTACATTATGGGCTTTTGCTGGCATTTTCACCTTAAATACATAAATGATCACCTTTAAAGGCATCTGTGGGCTGTCATTTCTTCCACATATACTGCAAACATGACTTTTTATATCTTCAAAATAATTTCTCTCCGTTTGACACTTGAAATTTCTTCACGGATCTTTTCCTTATTCTTGTTAATCTACAGAAAATGTCCATCTCTTTTCCTTTCGCGTATGTGAAATCTTTATTAATTCATTTCAGTTCCATGGCAAATTGGCAAGAGTTCTTTTCAGAGTCAACTGAGGTTCCTCTAATCGCATCTTAATATGATTGTCCTTCATCCAAAAGACTATTTGATCTGTTATAATGGATTCAGTCAGATCTGTATAATTGCATGCCTTATTTTTACCAGTCTCTGTTTAAGAATAATCCAAAAACACCCACCATTTCCATATCTTCAGCAAAAAACTGTTCTGCTACATTATATCCCAGCAAACAATATGCCTCACACTTAGCAATTATTGGTTCTTAACTTTTCCTACAGAAGCTTAGATTAATTTAAAACATGAATAGCTTCTATTCCAACAATGTTTAGTACTGTTGATTTTTTTTTTGGTCATTATATTGACTTACTATTGCAAGGAACCCTCCATCATCAATGACACGCAACAGAATTATTTGAAAAGTCAATTATAATCTGTTTAAGGCACCATTTGTTTATATTTCTTGCACTTACCGCTTGTCCTTTTGTTGTTCCCTCCGCTTTTTCAGTACCTTCCTCCTGAGGTCATATTTGCTTCATAAGAAAACTACTAGCTAATAAATATTCGGTGAAGAAATAGATACTACGGTTGAACTCAGCCATGGATTAGCTGCAAGAGGTATTGCTTATGTGTCTAGCATTGCAGTCCTAGTTTCATACTCATTTTTCAATAATTAATAATTACCCTAGCCCTTTGCAGCTGTTCAAAAGCATGTATTTAGCATGCAAAAAGACTCAGAGGGACAAATGTGCTAGATGCAGGTCTATCTACATTCTACTTACCTTCTAAATTGCTTTGATCATCCTGAAAGTTGCCTTCCACAAGTTGGAAGATGATCAGAATGGTAACTGGCAGGGGGCAGAGCTAAGCTACTGTGCTTGTTCCCCCTCATATTAAGTAATCGTGCTCTTGAAGAACCACATAGGACTTATTTCAACACAGGAGACCACTCTATCTTACAATGCTCATTCATACCCGCTTCTCCCATCACCATAATAGCTGCTTGTTCGGATAAGCCTCATTTGAGGACATTCAATCTTCCTTGGCTTTGCATCTCAGTTTGTCTCATTCACTTCCATTTCAGAGGCCTCCCAAGCAGGGCTTTTCATTCTTCTCCCTACAAAGTCTTTAATACCACCATTTTCAGTAAATGATAGCATATATTATCTTGCATTATTTAAGTGAAGCACCCCAAGACAGAGCAGATGGCAAGATGAAAGGGGTAATGAACTTGTCTCCTGTTAAAGAAAATCTTGGTCACCAAGACCGAAAGATTATGAATAGCTTATTAGCTGTTGTCTTCTGCAGCTACGAAGGTTTTTTGTCTGCCCCAACCTCACTCCCCGTCGGCTCATCATCTCTTTGGTGTGTCTATTCTAAACATGCGGCACACACACACAAAAGAACCTTGGAGGACTGGCAGGTAGTTCATCCTTCATGTTCATGAACTCCATGCAAAATCTTGGCTCACTAGAACACAGCCAAGTGACAGGAAACTCAGCAGTTGTGGCAGCGAGGCAGCCGTTCAGGCAAACTGAAAATATTGTGTTGGTTAGCATGGTTTCAAGACAGGTTTCCAAAATAAGAACTGGGGCTGTATCCATCAAAGTAGCCATCTGTCCAAGCTAAGCTAAATCATAAGAACATAAGAAGAGGCCTGCTGGAAAAGGCCAAAACTCCCTCTATTCTAGCACCCTGTTCTCACTGTGGCAGCAACAGGTTGTCCCATGAGGTCACCAAAAGTGCTATAAAGGCTTTCCAGGGGTCATGTGCTTTAAAAATGAACACCTCTGCTTATAAATTTCAGCCTGTTTGTTGATCTGTTGATCTGGCTTGGAGAGCTTGTTACACTGTGTCTCTAAATGGCTCCATTGAAAGTTTCTCTTCCCAGAATTGGGGAGAGAACCTTTAATTACTAATTAATTAATATTAATATTTCCTTCCACATTTTTTTATTTTTTTAAAAAATAAAGAACTAGCACTTTTTCATCATTAAAAAGAAACAATGAAGGAAAATCAGTCATTAAACCCTCCTCACCCCCATCTCTGAAACTAACATTGGAACCATTATTCAAAACTATTCCTTCAACTCAGATCAACAGGAATACATAGGACTGACAGCATACTTTCAGTTAGTATCTGAAAAGGAGATTCCTGCATTGCAGGAACCAGTGAAGGCAGTGAAGGTCCTGTGTGAGTGTCTGGAGGTGGTTGGGGAATGGATAGTGGCTAACAGATTGAGGTTGAATCCTGACAAGACAGAAGTACTGTTTTGGGGGAACAGGGGCGGGCAGGTGTGGGGGACTCCCTGGTCCTGAATGGGGTAACTGTGCCCCTGAAGGACCAGGTGCGCAGCCTGGGAGTCATTTTGGACTCATAGCTGTCCATGGAGGCACAGGTCAATTCTGTGTCCAGGGCTCCATCTGGTATGCCAGCTGAGACCCTACCTGCCTGCAGACTGTCTCACTATAGAGTGGTGCATGCTCTGGTTATCTCCCGCTTGGACTACTGCAATGTGCAATGCAATGTGCAATGCACCTTTGAAGGTGACCCAGAGACTACAACAAATCCAGAATGCGGCAGCTAGACTGGTAACTGGGAGTGGCCGCTGGGACCATATAACACTGGTCCCAAAGGATCTTCATTGGCTCCCAGTGAGTTTCCCGGCACAATTCAAAGTGTTGGTGCTGACCTTTAAAGCCCCAAATTGCCTCAGCCCAGTGTACCTGAAGGAGCGTCTCCTCCCCCATCATTTAGCCCAGACACTGAGGTCCAGCTCCAAGGGCCTTCTACAAGAAGTGAGGTTACAGGGAAGCAGGCAAAGGGCCTTCTTGGTAGTGTCAAGGTTATAAACAACTATCTGACTTTTAGAAGACAGCTGAAGGCAGCCCTGTATCAGGAAGTTTTTAATGTTCAATGTTTTAGTACGTTCTGATATATGCTGTGAGCCACCCAGAGTGGCTGGAGGTATACTGTAAATAATAAAATTATTATTATTATCATTATCATTATCATTATCGGTTGGACTAGATGACACTAGGGGTCCCTTTCAATTCTACAGTTGTATGAGTCTATGACATTGTTAAGCAGACCTTACCTATGAGTAAAAGGACTAGGCTGCTGGTGGAGCACTAGCGGATAATCTAGCAGTGCATTATGCTTTGTGGGATTTCTATTTAAATCTCACTTCTAGCTAATTGGATGTGTGTGTGTGTGTTTGTGTGTGTGCTGCACCAAAGGCGTTGCAGTGAGGAGGATCCCGGGCCAATGAATTACCCATGGAGCTTTGCCTGTAAAGTCTTTCCATTCCTGGCAGGAAAAAGAAAAAGAAACTTCTTTGTTCGGTGCAGTCTGTGCAAATTCATCACTTTCAATTTACTGTGAGGATGTCGCATGTGCTAGTGAATGAATGGAGGCAGCGGTAAGGAGCAGCTGATGGGCTTAAGAACCTGCCCTATCTGTAAATTCAATCAATCATAGGAAGTGACTCAGGCTCAGAAAGAAAAATGGATATTGAAAATGCAAATGTGTTGACAAAATTCAGAGTATTGATGCAAGCAAAGAGAAGAAAAAATGCACAGAAAACCATATTGGTTTTGCTCCAGTCAGAGCACACTTTCTGATCTCTAGGCCTTTATGCTCGCTTTGCTGCTGGGTATGATTCAACAGCAGTGGAATATTGTTAGGACCTAGCTTTAAGAAAGGTAGGACTAGGCACCAATGGGAATACCACCAAAGCAAGTTTATACAACCTTTTACCCAAACAAACCATAGGAGAAAACCCCTAGCTCTGTGGCAGAGTATCTACTTTACATGCAGAAGGTCCCAGATTCAATTCCAAGTATGTCCAGGTATGGTTGGGAAGAACTCCGGCCAGCAGGCTTGGAGAATTGATACCAGTCAGTGTAGGCAATACTGAGCTAAATGATTAATGGTCCATAGAATCATAGAATCATAGAGCTGGAAGGGATCCTGAGGGTGATCCAGTCCAACCCCCTGCAATGCAGGAATCTCAGCTAAACCATCAACAACAGATGGACATCCAACCTCTGCTTAAATACCTCCAAGGAAGAAGAGTCCACAACCTCCCAAGGGAGACTGTGTTAGGATCGTCCTACTCTCATGTATAGACCCTGGTATAGACACATGCCCGACTGGCAAGTTCTCGTCCTCCTGGTCTGTCGTTCGGGAGCTTCAAAAGTTTTTTTCAGCCCAAACATCACAGCGACTGATACCAAGAAGCACCAGCACACTTAGGATCCTGCAGAGTATTGGCAGTTCGCGTAACAGAACTCAGTAGCACAGCATTTTGGCTAATCTACTTTATTTACATATAATACACTCAGAGCCTTCTGCCTTAGCTCTTTCCTCTTTCTCATCAGATAGCAAAGAGAGAAAGAACAAATGACAATAGTCCCACTTCACGGATCACAGTAACATAAACACCCTGTCTTCGTCACTTCCCACACTGTGGAATGAAAACATACACCATCATGTGATAGACAACAATCTCATGACTGCAAACATGGAACAGGAATCCTAACAGACTGTTCCACTGTCGAACAGCTCTTACTGTCAGAAACTTTTTCAAAATGTTTAGTCAGAATCTCCTTTCTTGTAACTTGAAATCATTGGCTCGAATCTTACCCTCTAGAGCAGGAGAAAACAATCTTGTTCCCTCTTCCTTGTGACAGCCCTTAAGATATTTGAAGATGGCTATCGTATCTCCTCTCAGTTTCCTCTTTTCCAGGCTAAACATACCCAGCTCCTTCAAGTGCTCCTTGTAAGGCTTGGTTTCCAAACCCTTGATTATCTTGGTTGCCCTCCTCTGCACACATTCCAGCTTGTCAACATCCTTCTTAAATTGTGGTACCCACACTCAGTATAAGGTAGCTTCCTATGTTTGTGAAAGACTAGGAATTCGAACTCTGGTCTCCCAACACTCTAATCTAGTCAATACAGCACACTGGTTCTGTACATACATATGCAATCTCATGACTTCTACCCCACAATTACAGGAGCAAGCTAGCAAGCCTTACTCAAGACTAGTTAGTACTGTGCCAAAAATCCATCCTCCAATTCCTCAAAAAAAGAAAACAAAAATTATTATGAATGCTAAAACATTTAAGCCATTCATATAGATGCACAATCAACATTCTGTAAATTGACTGGGTCACACTTCAGGAAAGGCTTCTTAAACAAAAAAACATCTTCGGCAAGAGCCTAGACATCATGTTGCTGGGCATCTGTCTAAATTCATCTGGTAACTGATTCCAGGAGCTAAGGTTGCAACACTAAAAACCCACTAAAAACCCTAGTACAAACTAGGCACTCATCTGGCACATGCAGTACTCACAGCAGTACTCCATTTGAGGAGTGATGTTACTGGGCAGGAATATAAGGGGTGAGGCGGTCCCTCTGGAGTCACTGCATTGGTGGCAACCCACCAGCTAATCCAGTAAAAACTAAGCCCCTCTGGAATGCATTTATCACACTTCTCAAGGAAACAGGATTTACACTCACCATGCTGCCAATCTCACATTGTACAAGTTATGGGCAGCAGAAGCAGCAAAGGAGTTTGACTGGAGGTGTGGGGAGAGAACAATGGTAAGAGCCGGCTCTTATCCTAGCCAAGATATCTCAGCTACATTGCTACAGATCTCTCTCTGCTGGCTGCAGCTCTAGAGCCCTATTAACAAATAACTATCGTCCAGTGCCTTAAACAGATTGTGGAAAATATGTTGAAATGAGGAACCTGCACATGAGCCAAATTGAAATAGCATTGCAGGGTAGAGAAACAGCAAGATTCAAGAGCAGCAGAATAGCCTAGCGTCGCTTTGCTTATTGGCTTTCTTAAATCAGACTAGGCATCTCATCTCTGGTTGTTCAATAGATAACAGGGACTTTATGCTCTCTCTCTCTCTTTTGTCAAATCAATGTGTTCTATCGATAGCGTGCCTGGATTAACCCTCAAAACCTGGGAGAATTGCTCCCTCTATTAGCAAAGAGTGGCTGAGTACCAACAAGATTGCACCAAAACAGTCTACTGGGAAGCACTGGCACATAGGAAGCTGCGTTATACTGAAATGTTCTATCTAGCATTGTCTACACCAGAGCTTTCCAAACTGTTTGTCACAACACATATGTGTGTCAGCTGCGGTGTGTAGGTGTGTCCTGGGGCTTGAAAGGGGTTAGTTTAACCTCCAGTTGGCTAATAAAGCTGAATTACTGTGTTGCGAAGTGATGCATTTCTAAAAAGTGTGTCACCAGCATGGAAAGTTCAGAGAGAAGAAGAAGAAGAGTTTGGAATTGATATCCTAATTTATCACTACCCTAGGGAGCCTCAAAGCGGCTAACATTCTCCTTTCCCTTCCTCCCCCACAACAAACACTCTGTGAGGTGAGTGTGGCTGAGAGACTTCAAAGAAGTGTGACTAGCCCAAGGTCACCCACCAGCTGAATGTGGAGGAGCGGAGATGCGAACCCGGTTCCCCAGATTACGAGTCTAGCACTCTTAACCACTACACCAAACTGGCTCTGGTCTACATCAACTGCAAGTGAGCATCTGCAACGCCAGACTGGGGACCCTCCCAGGTCCACCTAGAGATGCCAAGAATTGTACAAAAACCTCAGAGTAGTGGAGGGATCCAAAACAATCCCATGAGGACTGAACATGTTCGGTGGCAACAGGATGCTGTGTTGGGGTGGTGCAGAAATGAAAAACCAGGGGATGGAGAGTGGAAGAGAGTATCTTGGGAAAGGGTGTGGCTGGCTGGAATTCTGACATGAAAGGTTCTACACTCCAGCATACTGCTGCAGCAAGTCCCACTTGTCATTTCTTATTAAGGTTGTTGTTATTGTTATGTCTCACCTATCTGACTGGCTTAGCCAACCAGATGCCTGTGGGAAACCTGAAAGCAGGATTTGAGCACAGCAGCACTCTCTGCTGCTGTGGTTCCAAGCAACTATTCCGCAGAATTGCTGCTGCCTTCTGTTGTAGAGGCACGGCATAGCCATCCTTGATAGTAACTATAAATAGCCTTTGCCAAATCCTCTTTTAGAGCCATTTAGGCTGGTGGCCATCACTGCCTCTTGTGTGGTGATTTCCCGCCTCCCCCCAGAGAAATAAAGACACGGGACACAAGAATTCAGGTTAATGGGTCGAATTAGGCCACAACTTTATTGATTACAGGAATTGAGCGGTATTGGCCTTAGGCATTGGTCCTAACTACTAACCGGCTAAAAGCCGGAAGGGTTAATTACTGGGGGGCGGAGTCCTGCTGAGGCACGTCAACTAGGACCTTCCCCGATGTCACCGCATGGGGGCATGCCGGGGGCCCACACCTCCCTAGGCTTAGGACAAGGCCACGCCCCCCAGAATCCTCTACCGGACTACCCTTGTTTGGGGAAGTTTATGGCGCTCCTCCCCCCCTTCATCTGCATAACAATAGGTCTGTACAGATGGGGCAGAAAGCTGAACCAATGCCTAACCGCCAATACCGAAGAGTTGTGACGGTTTGCTACGAGGTAGGCGAAAACCAAATGGCTGGTGCCAATTTGCCAAGGGAGACCTCTCTCTTTGCTAGTGTTCCTATACTGCTGTTTCTGCTGTTTCAATAAGACACTATTCTTAATTTAGCAAGAATTCACAAAATGCTTAATCATCATTTTAAAAGCAGCCACTATCCCGTTTATATCCATAAGAAACTACCCATATGGCGTAACACATAAGGAATGGATCCTGGCATAAAGGCTGCTACAAACCGGAAGACCATTTCCAGGATGGTGACATTACATTGCCATTGATGTAACAAACTAAGAGACACAGGGTACTAATAGATGATTAGCAAAAACAGCTGAAAGCTTTGTTCCTGAACCCTACCTGATGGAACGTTCACCCACCAGTGAGAGAAAGCCTGATATTTCCCATTTTCTGATGTTTTTATCTCGCTGTTCGCAGGCAAAGGAGAAAAACAGTATTTAAAAAACACTGCTCAGGCTGAGACTTTCCTCCCCTCCCCTTTGTGACATAGGAGGAGGTTGTTGTTGCTGAAACACAGACTCAGGAGAGGAGAAGGAAGACAACGAGGAAGAAGATGTATCACCTTTTGTTAAGCTGTTCTACTTGCTGGACATCTTTCTGAATATGGAGCCCATATGTGCTTGGATTTAAGTGGCTCATTGAGTGGAGGAGCGAGCAATCCACAGCAAAACAATTATTCCTATCTACTGTTTTGTCAAGGCCTTCAAATTATTAACTACAAGCAGCCTGCAGGAGGAGTGGTGGGGAGGGGGTTCTCTTTGCCACAGAGAAATAAAGAGCCCACCTTCGTTCACAATAAAATACGGGTTGTTCAGCTCCTTGGCGTTTGGTTCTTAAAGTGTTGGTGATTTCATTATTGAGAATCTATTAGAGATCACGGGAGACACAAAAACACTTTGGAGCATGTGTGGAGGATATTAGAGCTGCATTGCAAAGCACATGCTTGCGGTGCAGAAAATCATTAGGGTCCAATCCCTTCCCTTGCCTTAAAAAACATAAATTCTCACCTTTGAGATGGCAAAGGCTGATAATAAGTAGCTGAGGGGGTCTGGGCATTAGTGGCAGTCAACAAGAATGGCATTCTGGAGTTTTGTTTTGTTTTTTTCCCAAGGCAGTTACATCAGCTGCTGGAATGAAAGCCTGCCTTGTTCCTTGTCAGCTCAGGAGCTCTGCCTTAGGAGATGTTCATCTTTATTCCATTTGCAAACCTGTAGATAGGGATGGGGCAGAAAGCTGAACCATCTCGTACCTCATTTGCACTTGCCAGAACAAGACGCGGACTGAAACGCAGCCATTCTTCCAAATTCGCATTTATCTAAATGTTGCAGAGCAGTTCCCCCAGCCTAGTAATTTGTAGGAAAAAATGTATATACAAGGAAAAAGTCTGAACAATATATGTGTGCATGTGTGTGTTAGTTTACCTACAAGATTGCCTTACTCCATATACACCCACTGAACTGCTTCAGTTGGCAGAATAGCACTGTTACAGACGTCACATAATACTCATTCTGCCTTTGTAAGAAATTGGTGTTTTAGTATGGCAGCACCTACACTTGGGAACTCCCTGCCTATGGATATCAGGCAGGTGTCTTCACTGTAGTCTTTTTGATGCCTGCTCAATGCATTTTTGTTTCAATAAGCTTACCCAGATATTTCAAAAGATTATGCAAGGGGTTTTTAAAATTTATTTTCCAAATTATTACAAATCAAACCAAATTACCTTAATTTAATACAATTTCTTAAAATCAGGTTTCCCGCTTCCATTGCGTCATGTGTCCAAGATGTTTCTCCATATTTGCCTCATTTCTTATTTAGTCTCTAGTTGACATCACTTCACTTGCCATTAAACCACTCTTTCATCTGCCCCTTGTCACCTTACAAACAGCAACCTCAGCTTCATCGTTTGTATATATAATTCATATCACGTGTGTAGTCCTTTGTTTACATTTTTGTTCCAGACCTGGTGTGTTAAAAGAGTTCAGTTCTTTCTCTCGTTGTTCAGTTCTTCGCAGTGTTTGTCTGAGTGGTACAAGGTCACATTTCACTCCATCCCGCTGTTATCTAACTTGCAAACCACAGCCATATATAACTCACAGAGCGAACTTTCCAGACTTCTGCCATTAAATTCCCCTCTGCAATTCTTTCTCGGCACAAAATCTTTTCTCAGATTCAGCCTCTCCTCAACAACTGTCTAGCTGCAGGCCATTTTTTTTTCTTTTTCCCACTGCATTCCTCCAACAACACCCCCGTCCAGAAGTAGTGGCAAATAAAATCCATTCACCCTCGGTCAAGGTGGAGGGGGGGAGCATAGCAAAACCTTATTAAATTCCTTGTAAAGAATAAATCAAAAGCCCACCTCCCTCTGTTTCAAAGTATCAAACAGAGTAGCAACTACACACGGTGGAGCAAGTTTTAATCTGTTTTTTGTTTATTGTTGTTTTAACTTTTTGTAAGTTTTAAGTTGTGGTTGCAAATTCTTCTTAATGCTAATTTTGTTTTATATTTTTGCAAACTGTCTTGAGGGGGTTTACAATCAAGCGGTATATAAATATCGTGAAATAATGAAGAAATAAGAATGACATAGAAAATGTCTTCTATCTGGCAAAACAGCATACAGGTGTGTATTAGGGGAAATCCACACAGAAATGTGTGTATATGTGTTTTAAAAGAATTTTAGACTGATGTGGAAAGGCTGAGAGCTGTGCTTAAGGCTGGAAAATGAGGAACTAAAATGGCCAGGATTGCCCATCCCTACCTGTAGGGGAAGATGGCACGAAGACAGTTACCTTTTAAAGTGCTATGAAATGCCAAATATACTGTGCATTCCTGGTGTGTATGTATAATATCCACCTCTACATATGTACATTCATTTGTATGCATCTCCCTTCCCCCCGCCCTTAATGTCTGAACTGTCTCCTATCACTTCTTATTTTTTTGCCTTAGTGAGTAGAACTTGTAAAGGAGGGTTTTTAAAATTTTCATTTTGGCTACTACAATATGCTTTTTCTAAATGCATCTCACAGCCCAAGTCTCTCAACAAATGCAAAGTGGTGTATCTTGTGGCACCATTTGTGTGCTTCCAGCCTGATGGATGAGGCATGCTAATGGAATATAAACCATCAAATTAAAAACGTGCCTATTAGGGATTCCAGCCGTGTTTGCCATACCTGTGAATTGCAGAGGCAGCTTGCCATTTCTCCCTGCTCCTTAATGTGATGCAATATTCCCCCTGTGCGTGTGTTGCTTCTTGAAGAATGGAGAACTTAACATTTTGATCTGCAGGAGTTTTACACAAACTCCTGTACTTGAGCTCCAAGCAGCTTCATTATGCAGTCCAGGAAAGAGACCTATTAGGCTTTAAACACACACACACACACACACACACACACACACACACACACACACGGAAAGTGGGAGGCTTGCTGCAATCCTAACAGCTACTGTGAATTTATACCAGTGCCATACCTTTAATTTTGAAGTATTTCCTCTGGACTTCTTCTGCTGTAAAAGAGGAGGGAGAATTTAGCCCTGAAGTTTCTAATAAGACTTGAGGAGCTAGAACTGGCAGTTCTACAGAGGCTTCCAACCCTTCTCCATTTCTTTTTGACCGTACGAGAGACAGAGTCCTTACTCCACATTTGTACAAATTGACATCATTATGCAAATGCTGTTGAAATGTCATGATTTCGTATGCATCCCCACAAGCGAGAAAAAATTCAAATCTTTGGCAATTTTGTTAAATCACTTGTCATCAAGGGCTGCGAAGAATTGTGGAAAAGTCAACTATGTACAGATCAGCCATTTGAAGATGGGTGCTGGAATAGAGTGAGCGTGGCTGGACAAAATAGTTTAACACAAGCATGGGCTATCTACTATGAGCAACAGGGAGCACTGAGAGGTAGCGATCCTGATATATGTGGCTTTGGGGGAAACTAGCTCTCGAAGAGGCTACTCATATCATTTATCTATATGCTGCTTCTATGCCAAAATGGCTTCAAAGTGGTTTACAATAATAAAATCAATCCATACTTTAAAAAATTGAACCTTAATTAAAACATACAATAAAACCAACAGTAAAAAGTATAACAATTCAAACTGTTAAAAGAGTAAAACCAGAAGTTCAGTTCAGGAGAATGTGTGCCTAAACAGGTACGTCTTCAGGAGTTGGTGGAATGCCAACATCATATTTCAGCAGTGACGGCATTCCATAGGACTGGTGCCACCAGGGGAAAAGCCCACCTCTTTGCTGCCACAAGCTGATACTGATCAGGATGTGGCAAAACTCACCAGGTTCCATTAGCTGATCATAGTGTTCATACCAGGCAAAGAGAAGGAAGACAGGTGGATGGTTGGTTGGTTGGTTGGTTGGTTGGTTGGTGGTGGTTGTTTTCAGGTAACCTGGTCCAGAGTTATTTTGGGCTTTGTAAGTAGCAGATCCTCAGCAGTGGTCTAAATGAGCCCAATAAGTAGCACTACTCACTCCCCTGACCCTTCTGCACCAGCTGCAAGGGAAGCTCAACAAAAAACACCTTACAACAGTGCAAACAGGAGTTGTGTCATTGTGGCCATATTATCCCGGTCTAGAAAAGGCCTCAGTTGACACACAAGCTGAAGCTGATGACAAGGACTCTTTGCCACAGAGGCCACCTGGGCCTCAATGAACAAATATGGTTCCAAGAATATCCCTAAACTGTATGCCTGTTCCTTCAGAGGGAGTGTAGTCCTATCTAGAACAGACTCCCCAGTTCTCAGACCTGAGAACTACTTACTCACAGGATCTCTGTCTTAGCAGGATTCAGATTCAGTCTGTTGGCCATCATCTAGTCCACCACTGCATCCTGGCACTGGTTCAGCTTATGCACAGTCTCTCCTGACTCAGTTTTATTGGGAAAGTAGAGCTGAGTGATCAACATGACTTTTTGTTTATCATTTCCCAAGAGTTTTAAAAATATGTTTGAGTAATTGGATGTGTCAGGGGACTGCCATTGGAACAGGGGAGGGAGGGAGGGGGATACAGAGAGCCTCCAATGCTTCTGAGGAGCAGCTCCTCATCCAGCGGTGGGGAAAGCCACACCTCCAGTGGAGAGAAGAGGGAAGGAGCCAGCCAAGCAAGGAGAGGACTCGAAGATGCTTCTGAGAGCCCAAGCGCCTCACCTAGCCCGGCTGGCCAGGAGGCACACACACCATTTCCATCGCCCAGCTTGCACAGAGGGTGAAACGTAAGGAGGGGAGGCGGAGATTTGGGGTGTCTAAGTTCTTATGATGGGAGGGAACTGGAAGGGGCCACTCCCGGATTCTGCAAGTGACTAAGACGGACATGAACTTTGTGGTTCTGCACTGTAAATAGTTTGCACCAATAAAACCTGTAAAAGACAGGTCGGAGTCCTGCCTGGTTACTCACAAGCAACCACCAACAGCATCTGACAGGATGCTACTTGTTATGTACGAAGCTTGGATGCTAGAACAATAGGCAGGTAGGATCCTAGAATGCAACAACTGATTGGCTTGCAGGAGAAGACCAATCAGGCTCCAGGAGGAAGTTAATCAGCCTATTAGGCTGGTAGGATCATAAAATGCAACAACTGATTGGCCTGAAGGAGAAGACCAATCAGGCTCCAGAAGGGAAGCAGAATCAGCCAATTAAACGGGACTCATTGTGTAAATAATGTATATAAAAGCCTGAGGTTTGGGGGGAAATTCAATCACTATTTTACAAGCTGCAACAAAGAGCATGAAATCACTGTAGGACTCTGTGTATATTTCTTTTTTTACATAAAATATTTATTAAGGGTTTTAAACAATTTAAACAATACAACAAACTTCCCATTCACAATCCAAAAAAGAAAAAGAAAAACACCATAAGCCAAAAAAACAAGAAAAACATACAGAAAAAACAAGCAAAAAAGACATAAAAAACATAAAAAAGAAGATGATTCAATTTCTTAAATATTATTTCCATAACCCTCCTTCATGACTCCCTCGCATCTCCCTTTTCTGTGTTCCTGTTTACAAAATCATGTTCAGCAATACTTCACCTTCTCTAAAAAATTGTTTTAAATTGTACATTTCAACTATTATGTCTCCAATTTTACCCTTTGTTATCAAGTATTTAAATATTTAGGCTTGACATAATATTATTCAAATTTCATCTTTGTTCTTGTAATTCAGTTATTTTCATACTCCTTTCCGCTAGGTTACTAATGCCATGTTGTCTTTATATCCTGCATCATTCTAGCATTCATACAATTTACAATACTTTTGCAAATAGTCCTTGAATTTCTTCCAGTCCTCTTCCACTGTCTCTTCTCCCAGGTCTCGGATTCTGCCAGTCATTTCTGCCAGTTCCATGTAGTCTATCAGTTGCATCTGCCATTCTTCCAGAGTGGGCAAATCTTGAGTCTTCCAGTGCTTTGCGATGAGTATTCTTGCTGCTGTTGTCGCATACATAAAGAAAGTTCGGTCCTTCTTTGGCACCATTTGGCCGACAATGCCCAAAAGGAAGGCCTCTGGTTTCTTAAGGAAGGTATATTTAAATACACTCTGTGTATATTTCACAACTCTTTTCCCTGTTGCTGCTTTTAGTCTGCTGTTCTGCTTAGTTCTTGTTTTAAATGTTATATTCACATTTTGACAGAACACATTGTGGGAGGGAGGGAGGGAGGAAGAAAGGAAGGAAGGAAGTCATGGGGTTGGACAGAGGATTTTAGCTTTTCGATTCCTACACATGGTCACATATCCTGCCTGTTAAGGTGGGGGAAAATAGCTGGTCATTATAGAAACCTGTGGCGCATTAGGCAACCTGCCACTTTTTGGTCTAGTTCTCATGAAAAGGCATTTGCAGCCCATGGTCCACATCATTAGAATGACAGTACCATTCTCTACTATATAAATTGGAACATGAACACCCAAGTGGAACAAGGAGAAAAATTTACTTGCCTCTTATCACTCTCCTCTGTAATTAGTTTTCAGAAGAGGTTTTCAAACATTGCCATAGTAAGCATTCACAAGATCCCCCAAGGCGCTAAAAAACCTGGAGTCCAAATACTTGAAATAGCAGCTCTCTCTATTATCTGCTGGTCCAGGCTTTGAGATCTGTCGTGGAGGCCCGGTTTGTGTTCATGCCAATGGGAGGTGCCAGGGAAAAGTCTTCTTGCTGTTGATTCCCCACCTGTCATAGAATCATAGAACTGTAGAGTAGGAAGGGACCCTGAGGGTCGTCTTGTCCAACCCCCTGCAATGCAGGAATCTCAACTTAAGCATCCATGGCAGGTGGCCATCCAACCTCTGCTTATACACCTCCAAGGAAGGCGAGTCTGCCACTTTCTGAGGTAGCCCGTTCCACTGTCAAGCAGCTCTTAGCATCAGAAAGTTCTTCCTGATGTTGAGTCTGAATCTCCATTCCTTTAACGTGAATCCATTGTTTTGGGTCCCTTCCTCCAGAGCAGGAGCAAACAAGCGTGCCCCATCTTTCATGTGAAAGTCCCTCCTCCTGGAGTCAACTGAGACACCTTCCTTAGATGCCTTTGATGGCATCTTAAGACTCATTCCCTCACTCGGGCCTTAGAGAGAGAGAGACAGCTGCCCTCTGCTGTGTTGCTGTGCTGGTTTGAACATTGTCTTAAAGTAATTATGAAGGTTTAAAAAAATTAAAAATGAATGTACTGATTTAACTGTGTTTTGTATATCACCCTGCGATTTTAATTGATGAAGCAATACCTGGTTGGATTGTTATATGCCTTTATGATGTTGAAGGGCATCAACATCAGACAGGAGCCCTTGCAAAGGTGCTTTAGATGCCCATTGAAAGCGCTTCCATTCCAGCAAGCCTACTCAGACATATCTATGGTTTTTAAAAAAAGTTTTACTGATTTTATCCAAAATTAACTCATATATATACTGTGTTTGTTTGTTTGGTTGTTTATTTGTTTGTTTGTTTAAGTGTGTGTGTTTGTGTGTGTGTGTGTGTGTGTGTGAGAGAGAGAGAGAGAGAGAGAGAGAGAGAGAGAGAGAGAGAGAGCTCGTTATTATGGAGTACCAACTCTTCTCTTTTTGCTACCCAAGGTAGCCATTTTGTGCTGGTGCCCACAGCACTTTTATCAATACATGCGTACCAGCTCTATATGCACTTCTTTTCATTAACAGTTTTGCAGATTTCAGCTGTTTTGTTGCTAATTTTATTATGTACTGTACGCCACTCAAGAGAGCATTTTGGTTAAGCAGTCTATTAGTCTTAAACAAACCAATAAAATAGCTTCACTGTCCCGCACTGTCAGATGATCACTATTCAAGCTGTCACCACTAAGCAATAGAGAAGCAAGTTTTAGCATCAAAAACTGTCTCCCTTTCCCCTCCGCAGCCTGGAACATGCTCACGCAATAGGCATTTGGAGAGCTGCCCCCAAGAGACAAGTCACCAGAAACTTTTACTTAATTATATATTTTTGATTTTTTAAGAAATTGCACTTCTAAAGTGCCCTGCATTCAAACAAATCCCGGGGTTTAGTTTACAAACAAATCAATGAAATGCAGATACATGAGTATAAACGGTCAATAAAGCAACCATTTAAAACATTAGGAGCAAAAAGTAAACTGCAAATGCAGTTCAAAAATACAGCAGCAGATAATAATATTCCCCAACTTTCTGAAACTTTAGAAATCATATATGATTACTATACCACATTACCTCCTGTTTATTGGGGCTCCATAATTGTGAAACTGTACCTTAGGATCTGCTAATGTAATCATTAAATGAATAATCACACTGAAGTCGTAAAAATATAAAAGGAATCCTTGATTGCTAATGAGGTTAAATTTTAGAATTTCTGCCCATTTCCCTCTTGTGGATGTGTTTTGCTTTTCAGTGCAATATATATCTCTTAGCCCAGTTTTATCAAGTAGCAGTTGGAAGCGGTCAATGAGGAACTTGCACTGGTCTCAGTAATGGTTTGCACTTCCATGGAGAAGTCCACCTCATGCATGAAGCATCCTCTGAGTGCTGGATGTACAAGGCTTTAGCAGCAGCATTCTGCATGTTGCAGATACACAGAGAGAGAGAGAGAGAGAAAATCCCTTTACAAAGGGGTGGGGCATATTTCCACCAGGGGCCATATTTCCTCAGAGTAATCTTCTGAGGGCCACATGCTCCTGGTCAGTGGGGGCTGGAGGAAGTAGTGGGTGGGGCCAGAGCACTTCCTATTCCCCTGAGAGCCAGTGTGGTGTAGTGGTTAAGAGCGGTAGTCACGTAATCTGGGAAACCGGGTTCGTGTCTCCGCTCCTCCACATGCAGCTGCTGGGTGACCTTGGGCCAGTCACACTTCTGTGAAGTCTCTCAGCCCCACTCACCTCACAGAGTGTTTGTTGTGGGGGAGGAAGGGAAAGGAGAATGTTAGCCGCTTTGAGACTCCTGAAGGGGAGTGAAAGGCGGGATATCAAATCCAAACTCTTCTTCTTCTTCTTCTATTCTCTCTCTTTACCTGCTGCTCCTCCCTCTTGCCGCCTACATGAAATAAGGCTGAGGGCTACATGTGGTTCTCAGGACACAAGCAACCCACCGCTGCCTTCAGAATATAAATAGATTTTGTGCTAGTGAGGGGAACGAACTAAAGAGGTGGACACCACAAGATAGGATTAAGCAGGGAACAATTTAATGAAAGGAACAGAGTATAAAATGTTAGCAATGTGTGGAGGGGGTAGTAAAATGACCCATATTGTTGATGTATCCAGAGAGTCTGGCCTGAAAAGCTAGCTGATACATTTCTCCAACACAGTTCAGCTCATCCTAAATCCGTACCAGAGAAACTGTCAATCAGAGCTGTTTTGTTATAGCTTCCCTTGTTATAGAAGGAACACTGGTGACCCCAAAGCACGTTGGGCATCCTAAGCTGGTTTGTCTGGATGTGTGTGTTGGGATTTGGCTACGCTTTCGATCAATCTGTTTCTTTGCCGTTCTATAAACTGTTCCTTTGGCTGAACTACATACATGCAATTAATTTCTAAAAACCACTTCAAAGAGAGAAGCCCGATGTCAAGGAGAAGAGATGGTAACAGAAGTTTCTTTGTTACCTGATCATTCTTCGGCTCTCTTATCCTAGCAGTTTATTACATGAGGAAATGGATAATCAGATTTCAGGCACACTGCTGCCTTTGCTTATGAAAAGGTAAATGAAAGTGGATAATAATGGAACGTGAGCACTTTGGTGGGTGGCTGGGTTTTATTGATGAGCAACGCACAAAGGAGAATTGTACTCCAGATTGTTTTTATGGAGTGGTATGTTCTGCGCAAGAGCATTTGAGGGATTAGAGCGCCACAGACTCCACAACGGGGAGAGAAAATAATGGTGCTGGCATGAGGAGGGCTGCCTCGAGGCAGTTGTGCCTTCAGCTGCCACTCAGAATAGCAGTGCAATTTTGTGGAGCTGGGGAGCTAAGTGCAAGATTAATGGAGCTGTTCAAATATTTGATCCTATAAAGGCACTGTCGTGGCATGTCGACAATAAGGCACATGCTTCCCCCTGCATGCTTGCCGAACATTTCTGAGCAGAAGAGAGGGTAGGTTGCTCTACAGAGAGGTCTCAGCGTGGGGCTTTGCTGCAGTTTTGACCAAGTTGGAAGAGTGTGGAAGGACTGTGAACCAACCCCCTGGTGTGAATGCTGCTGCTGTCCCCCATCCCTTCCCCCCCCCCCAAGTTTCTTTTCAAAGCTGGATACTGGGTCACAATGCATCAGAAATAGAGTTCGGATGTTGAGGATTAAGATTTGTATTTAAAATCCACTTAAAAGCCAAATGATTAACAAACCATATGCAGTACAAAATTCCTAAAATGCTCATCCAACCAAATAATAGGAAGGACAAGTTTTACTCTATTATTTTTAATAATAATAATAATAATAATAATAATAATAATAATAATAATAATTCCCATACAGCTTTATATCCTTAAGGGGGGGAATCTCAAAGCTGTTTACAACCTACATTAAAACATCAAATAAAACAACCCAAAATAAAACATTACCGAAGAAAGCCAGCTGTAAAGTATACATTCAAAGCAGCATAATTAACAAGAAACTAAAATATTATATAAAAAAATTCAAAGTAACAACAGGTCAACCACAGAATGCACATTTAATTCAGCAAAGCTAACAGAAATAAAAGCATCTTAAACATTTCAAAAGAAAAGGAAATCTAATATAAAGTGCATATTTAAAACATCATAATTAGCAAGAAAATAAAATATTATAATAAGCATAGAACGTATCTGCTGCTGTTGCTGCCAATAGCGGTTCACGGTGGGCAGTGGTTGTGGGAGCTCAGGCTCAATGACCTGTGTCTGTGCTAAGAGAACGCCAAGATGGTCTCTGGCCTCTTCAGCAGCCTCAGCTTTTGTAGCTGGAGTCAGTCAGGGCCCTGCCTTCCCAAGCAGGCAGAGAAAGGCCAACAAGACAGGGGGAGGTCTTCCAAGATTCACAGCCAAGATGGTTTAATCCACAAAGATTTGAGTAGTGCAGTAGAACCTGACTTAAATACAAAAGGGCCAGCTAAATAAAGATGCCTTTGCCTGGCACCTAACAACCAACCATGACGGTGCCAGGCACATTTCCCTGGGGAGAGCATTCTACAACCCCTTTAAAAGTATGTTATCATGTTGCCATGAATTGATTGTTTTACCTATGCATCTTTGATCTGTCCGTTTCTGCTGACATTGCAGTTCATTTTCGTTAACTTACAAAACTTGTCCCAAGTAACCTTCCAGGACATGGACACAGCCATCGCTGTTGAAGACTGTAGCAAAAGAAGGGCAAAGCCTTCTTAAAAGGAAGATTTTTAAAGAGGAGTAGGGAGTTCTAGAGCCTTGGGAGAGCCACAGAAAAGGTTGTCTCCCTGGTACCATCTCTGAAGGTGATCTCTGTAGTGGGCAGGCTCACACAGGAGATGGCAGTCCTTCAGATACTCTGGTCTTAAACCTTTTTAGGACAGGGGGTAGTCAAGATTATGTTCTCTAGATATGACTGGACTACAACTCTCAACGTTGGCAGGAGCTGATGGGAGTTGAAGTCCCACAACATATGGAGGGCACTGTAATGTACACATTATCAGTTAAGAATCTGGCACATGACACCTTTGAGAGAAACAGTTGTGGCCCAGGAGGTCAGCTCCTAGAGAGTTGACTCAGAGATGTGGCCTGGCTGTTGAGGTTAGTTACTCCTCTATGCAGGTTTCCAAGCCTCATGGGTAATAAAGGTTGTTATCCACTAATCAGCTTGTGCTCAGTTTCTGCATGAACAGCTGAAGACAGCACAGGCACCTGTCCACTAGCCCTGAATTGAAACTTGGATGTTCATCACCAGCACTTTTAATTGTTCACAGAAACATGCTGTCTTCGTCTTTCATGGCATGAGCTGGAATCAACCCTACTCAGATGATATCCATCCACTTACGCACAAGTAAGGGGAGCCTAGCTCAATCAAAGGCTCCATTTTAAAGTTTGTAGCTGTGAAATGAGTGTGTTCAATGTTATTATTCTATTTGGCTTTGCCTTCCCTTTATGTATGTACCCTTTATGTACCTGGAGGGGGTTGGAGAATGGATGGCGGCTAACAGATTGAGGTTGAATCCTGACAAGACAGAAGTACTGTTTTGGGGGGATAGGGGCCAAGCGGGTGTGGAGGACTCCCTGGTCCTGAATGGGGTAACTGTGCCCCTAAAGGACCAAGTGTGCAGCCTAGGAATCATTTTGGACTTACAGCTGTCCATAGAGGTGCAGTTCAATTCTGTGTCTACCAGCTCCATCTGGTACATGGGCTGAGACCCAACCTGCTTGCAGACTGTCCTGCCCTACGGAACACCCTCCCATCAGATGTTAAGGAAATAAGCAACTACCTGACTTTTAGAAGGCATCTGAAGGCAGCCCTGTTTAGGGAAGTTTTTAATGTTTGATGTTTTATCATGTTTTTAATATTTTGTTGGGAACCGTCCAGAGTGACTGGGGAAACCCAGCCAGATGGGCGGGGTATAAAAATATATGTTGTTGTTGTTGTTGTCATCAAGAGATACTTGCTAGAGGCCACACCAGCTTCCCATACATTATTTGAGACATCCCAAGCCCCCAAAGCAGATCCTTTGATGGCAAAGAGAAAAACCAAGGGAAGAAAAGCAGTCACACATAACAGCAAAAAAACCTGCAATATCACAAACGGCTTTGCTCCGACCAAAATAACAATGGTCTGGCTGTCATCAGTGTAACAGGAATAATGCACTGTATGAGAAATTCATTGTATGTATGGACATTATAGGGTACAAAAATACCACAAGTGAAGAGAGTTCAAATTCTCTCTCTCTCTCTCTTACACACACACACACACAAACACACACAACCTTGTATTAATACTAAGAAAATAAATCCATTCAGGCAGAAATGTTCAGGAAAGCGAGAGGCAGCAGGGGCTTTCCATGAAGGGCAAAGCAAGGACAGCTGATAATAATAATGGATCTCTTCCAGGTGGGCTTATGTATGCCTAGCAAGAAGGCTGTATGCAATATGGAAAGATAAGGTGCTATGCCTACAGCCTGTTCCAATTTCCCAGGTAATTGATAGCTGGTACTATCCACAGAGGATCAGTAGGGAAGCAGAAACTGGGAAATATAATGGCTACTATATTCACTCCTCTGAGGCTGATTCCTCACTCACACCTATGCAAAGTAACTCGAAGGGAGTCAATGCACAGCGGTCAAATAGCAGGTCCTGCCCCTCCTCCCAGCTCCCCAAAAAATCTGAACTGGGATGTGGCATATCCCAACTCTCAGTGAAAGTGCTGTAAGTCCCCTTCTGGCCTGAGCTACATAAATATGTCCAATGGCTGTGAAATAACTGAAAACTTGATTTAACCCTGAGAAAGGAAATGTATGGGCTCCCAGAGCTGTATTTCATGCTTTTCAGAGAGGCTTCCTTGAAAGAGATTTGGAGCGCTGGAGGAGAAAAACAGCTAAACGAATATAAGACTTCACTCCCTTTAAAGGGTGAGCACATGGGAAATATTTCCCAAGGGAGAGATGGAAAGAGAGGAGCAGCAGCCCCTGAAGGTCATTTCCTCACTATTCACTAGCCAACTCCTGAATAGTAATTATATAATGCCTTTCAGTCATAATAGCTCTCGAGGCGCATTCTGATGAAATCACATCAAAGCAATTCACAGTAAAAGGAAACCGAGAGGCAAATAGCCTATTCAAACAGCAACAATAGGACGATCTGTACACAGCATTGGAGTAAATGCAGCAACAAAACTAAAACAAGGCCTCAGGCTATGTGTGGAAGGCGCCAGGAGAAAGGTAAGAGTCTGTTTTCTGCTTTAACAGCACCACACCATTCCATGAGTGAGAGGCTTGCAAGAAATTGATGTGAGTGCCCTACCCCATATAAGCCTGCTTCAATGGTCCAAATTTACACTGCTGCAGAATGTCCACTCCACATTTTTAGTGAGTCAGTCCTTTACTGTGGCAGCCCCTAAACTTGGGAGCTCCCTTGCCTATTGAGGTGCCCTCACTTGCCAGAAACTTTTATCGTATTTTTCGCCCTATAGGACGCACTTTTTCCCCCTCCAAAAATGAAGGGGAAATCTGGGTGCGTCCTATGGGGCGAATGCAGGCTTTCGCTGAAGCTTGGAGAGCGAGAGGGGTCGGTGTGCACTGACCCCTCTCGCTCTCCAGGCTTCAGGAACACATCCGCAGCCTAGGCAGCCCTGCAGGAGTTCCTGCAGGACTGTCTAGGCTGTGGATAGCAGCCTGCTTCCCGGAGCGTCCGGCGCCCTGAAAGCAGAGCGCCCGGCGCTTCGGGAACACATCCGCAGCCTAGGCAGCCCTGCGGGAGGTCCCTGCAGGGCTCCCCACACTGCGGATAGCAGCCTGCTGCCCGGCGGGCAGGGCGCCCTGAAACAGAGCGCCCCGTGCGCCAGGCAGACATCCGCAGCATGGGGAGCCCTGCAGGAGTTCCCCGCAGGGCTCCCCACGCTGCGGATAGCAGCCTGCTGCCCGGCGGGCGGGGCACCCTGAAGCAGAGCGCCCTGTGTGCCGGGCAGACATCCGCAGCGTGGGGAGCCCTGCAGGAGTTCCCCGCAGGGCTCCCCATGCTGCGGATAGCAGCCTGCTGCCCAGCGGGTGGGGCGCCCTTAAGCAGAGCGCCCTGTGTGCCGGGCAGACATCCGCAGCGTGGGGAGCCCTGCAGGAGTTCCCCGCAGGGCTCCCCATGCTGCGGATAGCAGCCTGCCGCCCGGCGGGTGGGGCGCCCTGAAGCAGAGCGCCCCTCACGCCGGGCAGACATCGGCCAGCCCCACAAGCTTGGGGGACAGCAGGGAGGCGCAGCGCTGCCATCCCGCTGTTCCTCAATCTTGTTCGGTTTCCCCGACCTGCTTTGGGGGGGGGGAATAAAGGGGGGAAATTCCTTTATTTCCCCCCCAAAAAACTAGGTGCGTCCTGTGGGACGGAGCGTCCTATGAGACAAAAAATACGGTACTTTGTTTTGGCAAACCTATTCCATCATATTTAGTCACCTATATTTGTTTTTGCTGATTGCATATGTGTTTCAACAATGGTGGTTTTATGTATATCTGTTTTTATCTGTTTCATGTTTTCTATACAGTCTTACTTGTATACCCCTTAGAGAGCTCTTTGGTTAAATCATCTACATAAAGTTAAATCTTCTACAGAAATAAAGTAAAATAACCTTTAGTCAAATTGATCCCACAGCTCTCATGAGCCTGGACCTTGAGTTGGATTCAGTCCTACCTATGTGTCAGAAGCGAGTCGGCAGTAAATCACACCATGCAAGTTGGAGTTAACTCTTTATTAAAAATAACATGGTCTGCACAGACTTGGTGGAGTGTCAGGCCTAATGAAGACAGCAGCTCATGCCCAGTAGGTCTTGCCACATGGATCAGTTGCCAAGACTGGAAGGCCTCACCTCCCCACAGTTGTCTAAGTCACCTCCCCTCCATGGCTTTCCCTCAGCAATCAGAGATGGTGACTACGTGAAGCCAACCTCTCCACCACCCTCGTCATACCTCTTCTGGTTCTGGGAGACAATGGGGAGGGAGCTTATCAAAGCAGGAGGGGAGATATACTCGTGCCTCTTCACCAGCTTGACTCATCCCTGCCTCTTGACTTCCCTCATCCTACTCTCCTGCTTCAGCTTCTGATTCTGATTCTGGACTTCTGTCTGCCACAGCCCACTGAGCTCTGTTACCTCCTCAGCTTCCAACACCTTCTCTTCCCAGTGTTCTCCCTCTGACCAATTATCTTCATCCCACCACAAGTCCCCCAGGCTCTGAGCCTTCTTCCCTTGGTGGTTCTCCAGCTGGTTCCTCCCACCATTCCTTTGTGTCCAACCAGTCCATGACACTATGTTTATCCAATTTTGTACCACACAGTTTGGCTGATTTCTCTATGACACACGTGAAAAAGGATGGTGCCCACACATTAGCTTGCGGTGGCAGCAAAACATCACAGCATTGATTCACAGGTCCTTGTGTGCCATCATAACTTTTAGAAGTCAGTCCACACAAGTTCACAAAAACTGTAAAGGCAGCCGTTGCAGGAAAGCCATAGAATCTATCCTTGCAGAATTTGGCAATATTTATCATCTAAGGAGGGGCTAACAAACCTGCAAATTTCATCCAATTCTTCAAAAAGAAAATTATAGACAGTTCCCTTTAAAAAAAACAAAAAACCTTCAAAGGTGCCCAACACACACACAACAAAACTTTGAACTCTTTTCAATTTAACAGTCTTTATCCCTGAAGGAGGGGGACACTATGCCTGCAAATTCCATCCTATTTGTCAATAAGAAAAATATTTTGCTATTTCCACCACAACAGTGAATGGAGAGAGCAAAAAGCTTACTTTTCTTGGGATTGGGATTTGGAATCTGGCTGTTTTCTGAAGTGCTGGATCAGTGTCCCAATCGAATCTTGTAGCCATGAACACCCCTAACCACTAGAGCAGCTCTTTCGATTGAGTTGCAAATTACATTGCTCTGATTCATTTCACAAACAGGTTTTAAACAACTTTATTATGCAAACGTTTGCTTTAATTTAAAAAGAAAAAGTTTGATAAAGCATTTACATAGCCAATTTCATGCATTCCAAGCACTTTACACATTATCCCAGCAATTTCTCCCTTCACACAAGAAAGAATATTTCTATGTTGGGCCCATAGCTTGTCTTTCCAGCAGTGGGAATTTGCTGGCTCGCTTCTCTGGCTGTGGGAATTTGCTTCATCAAAAACTAGTATGCCCTACTTCTGGAGTATAGCCTGGTTTTGCATCTCTCTCACCTGGATGCAGCAACAATCATCCGGTGCCAATCTAGGTGAGGCAAAGGAGGAGACGGGCTAACATTTGCCCCTCCCCTACCTTGCCATACATCAAAATACAACAGGCTTCCCCTTTTGTGATCTTTCTTTTATGCTGTAAATATTCCTGTAGGAAGTTAAACCTCTGGCAGCTAATAGCAGCAGAGATATTCTTATCTCAACTATTTGGTTTATTTTTTTTTAATCCTCTTAACCATGTTCAATAATTCAGCTTTTAATCATAAGCCTATTTACGTAGATACTTCCCTTTGCCCCCATCCCCTTCACTAATCTATCTCCAGGCCTCTGAAATACCTTCGTACTTGGCTTAAGTAAATCTCTAACTTCCTAATGACTTCAATCTCTCCTGCTTAGTTTTGTTTTTTTTAAAAAAAAACCATGTTATTATTAACTGAGAGGAGAGTTTTGCGCCTGTTCCAATCTGAAACTCTTTTCTTACAAGCGCCAGTGTACTGGAACTCGTTGGTTGTGGAGTAGTTGTTGAAAACACTTCTATAGACCAGTTAAATTGCCTATGCTCTGTGGCTCCTGCAGAAGAGGCTGCAATGTACCCACTCGCCTTCTCTTTTCAAGGTTCCAAAACAGGGATATACTTCTGCATCCAATTGCACAATGCCATACTGTTCCCACCTAGCCATTCTGTTAGAAGATTACATTTTAAATTGTGTGGCATCGCATTCTTTATTCACACTTGCTTAAGGGGCAACAGGGCAGTTCCTCCACAGGGGCTACTGTTCTCTTCTGTATACACGTCAGTCAGAAAACAAATTTCTCACTGTTTCAGGAGTGCTTCCCACGTTCCATTTTGTGATGTTATTATAATCATCATTGTCCAATCAACATGCTTTACAGAGTAACATAAGGCAAAAAGAATGCCGTGTCGGTAGGAGGCAAGAAAGAGAAGGAATAGTATGTCTGTATTGCAATGCAAGCTTCTACATGGGATCCACTTTCGGACATGGCTGCTTTTTGAAATTCACACTTCTCTGAATATTGCAATTCAGTTCTCCAGCCAAATCATTACAAAAATGCACAATTAAAAACCCTAAGGTATAAAGTGCATATAAATCCACTCCACTTCCCAGCAGGGAGGAGTTGCGGTGGACCACGTGGCCACCCACTCCCCTCCGGGGGTGAGTGATGAAGTCCTGCGTCCGCCGGAGGTTCCCAGCCATGTCATTTGCCTGCCAGCCAATCCGCTGGCTGGGGGGTGTGGCAAGGCCCCATTTAAACTGAGGCGCGAGCCGGAGAGCTTCTTCTTGGCTCACTTCCTCGATCTTATGATGGGGGAGGGGAGGTGTGGCCATCACCTGCCCCTCCAAGCTTAAGGCTATTCCGTTAAAGGAATCTGGGGGGGGTGGATCTTTTCCGAAGTCTGGGGCTGGGCAAGGGCCATGCCACGACCCTGTCAGGAACCCAGGGGGAGCTCAAGTTGGTTTGCAATGACGGGGCTCCCCCTACCAGTGGTTGACCCTTACTGGACTCCCTGCGTGACAGGCAGGAGTCACTTATAGTTGGGTCAATTCCAGTGCCTAAGCCAATACTTCTCACATTCTGTAACCAATAAAGTTGTGGCCTAAATTTGCCCAATAACATTAACCTGATATCTGTGTCCTTTTGTCTTATTCATCAACGAGGAGCTGGTCTCAGGGTCTCGACACTCAGTAGTGAAGACAACAGACAAAACTGCATTATATTGGGAGAAATTGCTTTGCCAGAAAAGTGTTTTGAAGGAGAAATTTGCAAGGCTGGATCACCACTTTCTGGGGCCAATGGCTCTTAGGAAGATTCTCCAAATTTTTAGCCCAAATTTTATTCACTGAAGTTGCCATACATCAGTCCTAGGCCCGCCCTTTGGAGCAACAGAGACCAAGTCTGCTCCATCGTCTGTGTTGTGACAACCTTTCAGATGTCTGAAGACAGCTATCATGCCCTCCCCTCCATCTTCGCTCCTTCTGAGCTAGGGAGTGCAGCCACCCATTAGGCACACTAATGGCATTCATTGGAGCATTTCTGCACAGCATTCAAAACCATAATGAATGCTCTTGATGAAGTGGGGTATGGTACACACACCCCAATAACAAAATATTTCTATGTAAGTGCCGGGGGGGGGGGAGAGAGAGAACTGTGATACTCCTACAACAGAAACACTACCCTGAAGGAAGATGTCTGCATCCTGTGCATCAAATGAGTAATTTTAATAGCACCCACAATAGCGTGAAAAGGTCTTTAGCTACTCCAAAGCACTGAATGAAAATGCTTGCATTAGCCTTTATAATGTAACTCAGTTCATATTTTTAAAAGGAGCATGATGCTTTTGCTCCTGTAGCTGTTGTCAGGAAACTGCTCTAGGGAAGCAGTTGTTTCATAATTTCCAAATCCTAAAAGAGACACATGAAGTGTGCAAAAGGAACACGTGGCCAAGTTGTGATCAAGGACATACATTGCTTTTTATTATTATTCTCAAGGGCATTTTCCAGGCATGTGTACAGCTCCAGTCTCAATCTTGCTTTGTTTGCTGCATTGATCCTTCTAATAAAGCCTGACCGTTATTTGGTATATAACAATAAGCAAAACAATAAACAAAAATATTTAATGTGTTTCCTCTCAGACTGAACTTGCGAAGACAATAATTAGAAAACTGTAGTGATACTCATTTATAACTCTCTTTGATGGAAATCTGGGGTGGTCACTCCTTCAACTTGCCTTGGAGTAAGTGTGCTCCACCCACAAAGAAAGGAGGACATTCAAGGCTTATACCTTTGCCCAAGAATTATGCATGTTTTCAGGTCTGGGTGAGATATGCCTTAAAACAGGGGTCAGCAAACTTTTTCAGCAGGGGGCCGGTCCACTGTCCCTTAGACCTTGTGGGGGCCTGAACTATATTTTTTTTGGGGGGGGGATGAACGAATTCCTATGCCCCACAAATAACCCAGAGATGCATTTTTAATAAAAGGGCACATTCTACTCATGTAAAAACACGCTGATTCCCCGAACCGTCCACGGGCCGGACTTAGAAGGCGATTGGGCTGGATCCTGCCCCTGGGCCTTACTTTGTCTACCCATGCCTTAAAAAGCAGCTCAGCCCATAGGTGTAATAATAATAATAATAATAATAATAATAATAATAATTTTTTATTTATACCCCGCCCTCCCCAGCCAAGGCCAGGCTCAGAGCGGCTTACAAGCAATAATAAAAACAAGATGAATGATTACAACTTAAAAACAAAAATAAAATACAACATTAAAATAATGGAACATTAAAATATTAAAATGTAGCCTCATCGCAGGAGGAGAAGGAAAAGAAAAGAGAAAGAGAGGGAGGGAATCAAATTGTAGTGTAGTGGTCTGGGGTCAGGCCCATGACTATTTCTGCAGCAGCGCCCCAGAATGGTGCCTGTCTCTAGCATCCTGGAGCCATCCAATCAGCATGAAAGGGGAGCCAATGAGAAAAAAGTCTTCTTACCTTTTGTGCTGATTAGAGCCAATCAGAGTGAATGGAGATGATTCTGCTATTAAGAATTGACTCCTAGGGTCACTCTGGAGGAGGTGCACAGGAGGAACATGGAGAACGAGTTGTTCCCTATCTCTAAAGCTAACCATTTAGGAACACTGAAAACGTAAGGTGCTTCATTTTGTAGGTTATATTTTTGTTTTCTGGTTAGTGTATATTAATAAATAACAGCTCCGTGATGACAGGCAGGCTAGTAATGGGTGTGTGGGAGACCCAGAAAACTGGGACAGAGATTGCAATGTCACAATTTGTTTCCTTAGCTACCTTAATGATACATTTATTGGAAAATATTCCCATGCCAAGCTTGTTTCTTTAACTGGATTGGGTTGCTAGTTTTCCAGTAAGAAAGTAAAACTCTGCAGCCAGTTCAAATTAAGCAAATGTGGATATATTTGCCTATTAAACATAATTTCTTCTGCTTTTGCAAACTATGGGGGCCTTTTGTGAATGAATATGGTTTGTAGCGGCCAGGGCAGAGTGCTTCAGGGTACTGCAGGGTCCCCTCCAATGACTGAGCAAAGAGGCTGAAGAAATTATGCAACATATGCAAATTATCTTTCATGCTTTTTAGAGATAATGGCATTCAGCTTTGTTTTGGCATTTGCTTTGAGTTACAGTGCCATTGAATTTACATTTTATTTTTTTATTTCTTTAGTGCCGAAAATCAGATAGGAGGCTTCATTCAAGAAAGGATTTGGAAATCATCAAAGACCCATTTAAACATTACCTCTGTCATGTGAGAGTAGCTTGCCCTTGAAAAGTGCAAAGGGTCGGGGACAGTGGTGCCAACAGGATTTCCTGGGCCCAGTACACTGTATTTGGATTGGGGCCCCTACACACACACACACACACACACACACACACACACACACACACACACACCAATATGTTAGCTATAACTGCTGTTTATATACTTATCAGGGACGCATGGTTGGCAGTTCGAATCCCTGTGGCGGGGTGCGCTCCTGTTGCTCGGTCCCAGCGCCTGCCAACCTAGCAGTTCGAAAGCACCCCCGGGTGCAAGTAGATAAATAGGGACCGCTTTATAGCGGGAAGGTAAACGGTGTTCCGTGTGCTGCTCTGGTGCCAGTTCGCCAGAGCAGCTTCGTCACACTAGCCACGTGATCCGGAAGTGTCTGTGGACAGCGCTGGCTCCCGGCCTTTAGAGTGAGATGAGCGCACAACCCTAGAGTTTGTCAAGACTGGCCCATACGGGCAGGGGTACCTTTACCTTTACCTTTATATACTTACCTTCATTTAGCCTGGCCTGCCTCACAGGGCTCTTGCAAAGATAAAAGGATGGAGGGATGGGGTAATGTACATAGTCTTCAGCTACTGGGAGGAAACCTTCAGCTCATTGAGGATATGGTGGTTTCTGTTGCTAGCTCATTGTGACTAAGGCCATGGAATTGAGATTTCAGCACATGCAAGAAAGACTCACAAGATCAAGCTCTACCCAGTAAGTATCTCCCATATGATTATAGTAATGTTTAAAGGACCCCTTATTCAAATACTTTGTGAAATTATTATTCTTACATTGCTAACAAATGGGCTTTCATCATTATATTATGCCACAGGCAAACAGCAGCTTGAGACACTTTAAAATGATCTCAGGAACAAACAGAGAGCCACTGGCGATATTTTAGTCTTGGGCTCATATGTTGACTGGTCAGTTCCAGTAAGCGACTGAATCCCCTGCCTTCTTCGCTATGCATATGGAGTTGGAATTGTGCCTACCTGAGGTTAGCTCTTTTCTCTTTTTTTATGGAAAAGATGATGCTTTATCATTGGCCCCTGCCGCTTTCACTTTGTCAATTCAGCCATCTCTGGTTATTACTTAAGCAAACACTCTTATATATTTTCTGTCACCCTCTGAAAAATATAGGCTAAGCAAGCTGTTGGAAATACTCCCAGACTGTGACCATTTTGAAAAATGCATAAAGGTGGCAAAAGAACAGATGGACTTTTTAAGTATTATTCAGTATGTTTGCAGACTGCTTTGCCTCAAGGCATCAGCCAAGCTAGGCTCTATCGGGCTGACTAAATCCATATAAAAGATGCCTACGCAGCTCTGCAAACACTTAACTCTTACTTGCTTTTCTGTAGTTTTCATTTTCTGGCAGACTGAGACAGAGATGGGGGGACGGGGAAATCAGCATAGGGTTAGTATTGATAGTGCTGCTGGGAGGCCAGGGGTGTTTGGTCCAAGTGCCATGTTTATTTCTACAATTGACTGAATTGACTGAATTTGGCACTGAGTACAATACAGCTTGGAACAGGCCCCCCGGGGCATAATCAAAGTTGTTCTCCTGTGCATAATTTACTGAAACCAATTGATGTTGTGCAACAGTGCGGTAGTGTACTGAAGTCCTCTTCAAGTGTTATGTGAATGTGTACAACATCAAGGGAACACGGTCAGCAGGGATATCTGCCAATGAACAGGGAACCTCTCTGATAGAAGACATTCCCTGCTGCAACCAACTTCAACTCATGGAAGGCAATGAAAATGGGGGTGGAGGTGAAAAAGCTCGTGTGCTCATCCTTGCTGCTACCCTTCACATGATGGCTTGCATATTTACATGACGTGCAACATGGCTTCATTTCCAATGCTTTCGTTAGGGGTTAGGATAGGAGATGATAACCTCTGTAGCTGCTGGACTACAACTCCCATCATCCCTGACCACTGGCCTTGCAGATGGTAGTTCGCAGTCCAGCGACACCTGCAGGGTTTCAGGTTCCCCAACACTGGGTTAAGACATCACCTGGGTGTGTAATGTATATAGGTTGCACAGACCATTAACAACAGGTGGAAAACAGACCGTATGAAATCGCTTGGCATCATATTTTTAGCAAAGTGTAAAGTCCACTAGGGCTATCTGTAAATATCCAGGTTGGTTATCAGAGACTAGAATGTCACCCATGTCAACTTCCAGTTGGTCGCCCGGTAATGGCAAAGCTTGCAAATATCAGATAGGCTTAGGGTTTAAATATGTAATGTGATGAATTAATATGTTTAATGCCAAATTTGAAAGAAAGAAAGATGTTAAGTGATTAAGTTAATTTTATAAGAATACTGTATTGGTTTTGGAAAACTGCTACAATGATATACATTGAAATTCAACCAGGGGGATATGAAGAAGTCATTTAACAATGTTACTAAGATTGGTTTAAAGAAGGCTGAGATTTATATTTGTTTGTTTGTGTGTCTAAAAAACTTTTTGGAAAATTAATTTTAAAAAATGAAAAAAATAGAATGTCACCCATGTCAATGTACTCTTAAGTTGTTAGAACATTTTGGTTAAGAAGAGACATTTAAGTTAACAGAAGACACAAAAGCTTTTTTATAAAATGTTTAAGGATGGGAAGAGTCAAAACAGTTTCGGAGTCAGGCTTATCCAGTGGAATTGATTGGCAGCAGATTCCATCATGCATGCTATGGTGTAAACCTATGTTATCCAATGGTTACAATTGCAAGAGTTCATTCTGGGTAGCTGTGGCTGCATCCATTGAGCCTTTCATGACGTAGCCCCATGTTTCATTATCAATGAGAGTGTGTTTCAGGACACAGTTGTGCTTCCTTGCCTAGAACCAGTGCTTTTTTCCTGAGGGTACTCAAGGGCACCTCCACCCTGCCCCCCCCCCATGTTAAAAATGTGGCACTTACTGTAACACCTTCATGGTGAATACTGGCACTGCCTAGAACAATGTGGTACGCTCCGGATATTGTTATGTCCAAGCTATCTGAAACACTATTTCCTTATACAAACCTGCCCAGGTTCTGAGATCTTCAGGGGAGGCCATTCTTGTTGCCTTTCCGCTGGCAAGTGAAGACCTTCATATTCCAACAGGCTTATGGGAATTGATTGCTTTTAATGCTGTTTTTATTGTAATTATCTGTATGTATGTAGATAGATAGATTTAATTTGATTAATGTCTAATTCTTTTTAATGATCCCCTATGTTTTTAGCTTTCTCTATTTTATCCATAAACTAATTTAAGTCCATGTCAGGAGAAAAGGCAGGGTATAAATAAATATATAATAATAATGTTGTTGAAACTACAACTCATATCAGTCCCATCTAGGCCAATGGTCAGGGATGATGGAATCCAGCAACTTCGGAAGCCCGCCTCATTGGCTAGAGGACGTAAGGCATAACCATCCCTGGAGAACCCAAACCACATGCCTTCCTTCTGAACTTTAGCTGTGGTTTCATCAGTAACTTGAAGCCAGCCACTTAAAGTTAAAAGCAGGTCATCAATTAAACGCAGCGCCCAACCAACAGCACGAAGCTGCCTGCGGTTTCCACCATATCAGCTCTGGACAGATTTTTCGGCAATCTTAGCACCCGCTGGGGGAAAATGGGATGATTTTGCTCTTCACTGATACATCAGCCAATCACTGAGAACAGAGTGATTAAATTCAAGCCAATTGCAAGTTCAGAATGCAAGCAAAAGTTTTGTTTTTTATTTTGTGTGTGTGCTTTTCCTACATATCCGTCAGCTTTGCCTTGACATTTATATAGCTGCAGGAGACTATTATCTTGTCAACCATGTTCTATTGCACTGACATTATCTCTTAATTATGCAATTACTTCTCTGTGTACCATAGTATGAGCAATAAAATGTTTGAAGTACTTTAAGCAAAGCTAGGTATAACAGTTTTTCTATTTTTCTTATTCAAAATTATTTGGTAAATTTTTTAAAAAATGTGCTAAGGGAGTGAATTGTACAACAGATTAATAACATTTCACGGCAGCTGTTATACATCTGACCCTTTATCAAGGAGCATATGCCAATGGGCACTAGACGCCTAATCACATCCTATTATGCCAACGGATCGGTCAGTCTGTTTTGAACACACTTTCCTACTGCTGAACTAACAGGGGGATTATATGAAGATCGTTGACAGTGGCAGTTCATGGACCACACTATACTTACATGGGGAAGGGGGAGAGATTGTAGTTCAGTTGTAGAGCACATGTTCATATGCAAAAAGTTCTGGGTTCAATCTCCAGACAGGGCTGGTAAAGATTTCTGTCTGAAACTTTGGAGAACTGCTGTCAGTCTGAAAATATAGAACCACTTAGGAAGCTGCCTTATACAAAGGCAGACCATTCTAGCTCCATATTGCCTACAGTGGCAGGCAGCAGTTCTCCAGGGTTTCAGGCAGGAGTCTTTTCCTAGCCCTATCTGTGTAATGGCATGTGCCAGTCTGGACTTTTTACATGGTTCATTTTAATTTATCACGGCATCAGTGTAGTTGGCATCAGTGGGTATAAAAAGAGACACACACACACCCCATTATGAATTATCTTGACCCTGGTACTAGTCTTCATCTTAGACATGCCCTTGAAGTATCCTGGTCACCTAATATCTAATGTCAAGATCAGCACACTCATCCTCTGTTGCTGACAAAGTTTAATCATCACCTCCTATAAGAAAGAATTGGGTTCCACATAGTCGACACAATCTTCCTCCAGCAGTAAGCTCGTGATTCAGGAAACATACAGATAACCAGATAGCCATTTCTCACTAGGGTCATGTCCTTCCAAACTGAAACTTTACTTTGCTAAGTTGGATTGTAAATAGAGAGGAACTTGTAGGAAATAAACAATGGCTATGGACACTATGACCCTAGGTATACTTCCCACTCTGTTCTCCAAAAGTAAAATGGGCCTGTTTTTTAAAGGGAGGGGGCTTATAAGAATGAATGAGATCAGGATCACAGAGTGCTTCAAACACTCTTATAATAATAATAATAATAATAATAATAATAATAATAATAATAATAATAATTTATTATTTATACCCCACCCATCTGGCTGGGTTTCCCCAGCCACTCTGGGCGGCTTCCAAAAGAATATTAAAACACTATGATACATCAAACATTAAAAGCTTCCCTAACAGGTGGGAAATCATTGAGGAGGGTTCCCAGTATTCTTTGGGGGAAGCCGTGACTGCTTAAAGTTGTATGCTACTGTTTTAAAAGTGTAGTGCATATGGGGCCTAACACAGTCCCTCACTCAGCAATTCATTTTTCTCCAATGCTATTTAACATATGAAGCCTTTAGGAGCAGAAATGCTGATGATACCCTACTCTAATTGTCTATAGCATCTGAATCGGGAATTGCTGTGGAGGTCCTGGCCTGGTGTCAGGATGCAGTGGTCGGCTGGATGGAGGCTAATAAACTAAGCTTGAATCACAGTAAGACAGAAGTCTTGTGGGTGATTGGTTCTCAGTTCCAGGAAGTCAGCCACTTGCTTGCCCTGGATGGGGTTGCACTCGCCCTAAAGAAACAGGTGCATAGTCTGGGTATCTAGCTTTGTCGCTGGAGGTGCAACTGTCCTTGGTGACTAAAAGGGTCTTTTACCAGCAGATAAGACAGATGCAGCTATTTCTGGATCAAGATAGCTTGTCCACATTTGTCCATACATTGATCAACTCTATTTTTGTTTACTGCAATGCATTCTATGTGAGGATATGCTTGAGGATAGTCCAGAGGCTACAACTTTTGCAGGATGTGATGTCTAGGTTGCATTTGGTGAGCAAACCACCACCAGCAGCATATAACACATTGTTTGCAGGATTTGCAGTGGCTGCCATCAGCTACTGGGTCAAGTTCAAGGATTTGCTACTAAAATATGCAGCTCAGAACCAGGTTACTTGAGAGACCCCTTTTCATGCATATACCTGGTAGGTCCCTGTGTTCTTCAGGAAACTTTCTCTTTAAAGTCCTAAAAACATCAGAAGTCCTCTTCTCAGAAATTCAGAGCAGAGATTTCCATGTGATTGCCCCTGTTCTGCGAAACAGTATTATCTATGCAGATGTAACACACACCCATTATCTGTACTTTTTGGAAACAATTGAAAACATTTTTGCTTTGACAAGCTTTCCCAGCTACGTGATATTATCTCTACCTAATTCAGTCTGCTGGTCTCTCAGACATCCTCTCAGTCACATACTCATCTGATTCATTAACTTAATCAGCAGAAGCACCGTTCCTGGGGGCTGAGGCACTCCCCCCCAGTCTGTTTTGAGGGGGCTGGGCCTCCTCAATGTTCAAAGGGCATTTGGCTCCACTTCCTGGCTCCTCGTAACATTGCATGTGTGATGTCAGTACATTGCATTGACCCTCTCAATCATCTTGAGAAGATGGCACCTCAACCATTCACTCAGTCAGTTTGTCAGTCACTCAGACATTCACTCTGCTGCTCCCTCAACTGGCCGCTCCTCCAATCAGTCAGCCCCTTGGTTGCTCCCTCTGCCACTTGGACATCCCATTGGTTGCCCACACAGTTGGCTGCTCAGCCACCCATTCCCGCTACTTGGTTGTCCACTAAGTTGCTCACTCTACTGCTCAATGGACCGTTCAGTCAACTGCTCCACTGCTCAGTGGGTCAGTCACTTGGTCAGCTACTCTGTTGCTCAGTCAATCTGTGGCTCACTTGGTCAGCCACTCCATCACTTGCTATGCAACTTAGTTGTTAGTCAGGTATGTGGTGAATTGGACCTCAGTTGGTCAGTCACTCTACTGTTTATTCGCCCATGCAGTTGGTTACTCTGCATGTTGGTCACTCATGCCAGTTGGCTGCCTGGCAAGTTGCTCTATCGCTTGCTTGGTCACTCTGTCAGTCACTCTGCCATTCTGTCAATCAGTGTGCTTGTTTAGTCAATCTGCTGTTCTGTCAGTCTACCACTCATTTGGTTGGTTGCTCAGTCAGACCCCAGTTGGCCAACCCTGGTTGGTTGCCTGGCACTTGGTCACCACCACCACCACCACCCCCTCGCAGTTGGTAATTGGATCACTCTACCTCCCTTGGTTACTTCCTCTCACTAAGTCTCTGACTTGCCTCTAAAAGCTGCTTTTACTAAAGCCTTAGGCAGCCCATCCAAAATAGAACATGTCACAATGTAGGATATGTCACAGTTACTTTAGCAAGCTTGCCCAAACTAAATTATTGTTCCATATCAGCTTAGCTTCTATGGCCTTTAATCTGTTAAGCATGTGTGCTACATATGTATTTTACAGGGGTCTACAAGGATTTTGCTGGCCTTGATAGCAAAGCCTATTATCAATGTTATTCGCTTTTTCAGGAAGGTGAACTCAAAACTTCTTACAAAAGCAAAACATTTTTAAATAAAATGTAAGAACGAGAACAAAAACAACCTAAAATGTTTAGCAATAATATGCATAAAAGAGCAATTCCAGTGTTATTGTTGCTGCCCAAGCTATCCCTTCTTTTCAAGGAAGCCATCCTGCACTAACTTTTGGTAGGGGCTTTTGCTTCTGCTGGGCAAAATGGTTGCTTAGAGGAGAGGTGTGCCAGATGCCAATGTTTTGTGCTTTGAAAATAATTTCTGTGACCTCTGTTGATGTTGGAGTCATACCCTCCTGCGCCATATGAACCAGGAAGCAAACTCACCATATTGCCGCCAGAATTATTGCCATCGTGATATTCACTTACTACGTGGCTACCATAATTAGCATATGTTTGGGGGGGGGTTTCCCCACCCCTGGTGGGATTTGTTTTGTTTTTTTAAAAGTAAAATTTATTAAAGTTTCATAAACAATCAAAAACTTCAAAATTTAAACATAAAATACAAAAACCAAGAAAAACTGCAAAAATGAGAAAATACAAAACACATAGAAATACACAATAAAAAACAGTTAACAGAATAGGAGAAAAAAAGAAGAAGAAACACCAAAAAGCAAAACAGAAAAAAGATTAGTATTTTCATATCTTATACTTCATTCACTAGTTTCTTGACCTCCTCACACCTCCCTTTTTGTATTCCAGTTCAGATATTTAGTTCAGCAAATCCTTACCCTCTATCATTTATCCTTACTCAACATCTTAACCTATAGTAAATATATATTTTCCACCATTTTCAATCCATATTCACATATTCTTGTTAATCTTTTAACCAACACCGCTTGTTTTCAATCCAACATCCCTTTAACATTCATTAATTTTACAGTATTTCTGTAGATAGTCTTTAAATTTTTTCCATTCTTCTTCCACCGCCTCTTCTCCCTGGTCTCGGATTCTGCCAGTCATTTCTGCCAATTCCATGTACTCTATCACCTTCATCTGCCATTCTTCCAAGGTGGGTAGATCTTGTGTCTTCCAATACTTTGCGATGAGTATTCTTGCTGCTGTTGTGGCATACATAAAGAAAGTTCTATCCTTCTTTGGCACCAATTGGCCGACCATGCCCAGGAGAAAGGCCTCTGGTTTCTTCAGGAAGGTATATTTAAATACCTTTTTCAGTTCATTATATATCATTTCCCGGAAAGCCTTAATCCTTGGGCACGTCCACCAAAGGTGAAAGAATGTACCTTCAGTTTCTTTACATTTCCAACATTTATTATCGGGCAAATGATAGATTTTTGCAAGCTTGACTGGTGTCATGTACCACCTGTAAATCATTTTCATAATATTCTCTCTTAGGGCATTACATGCTGTAAATTTCATACCTGTGGTCCACAACTGTTCCCAGTCAGCAAACATAATATTATGTCCAACGTCTTGTGCCCATTTAATCATAGCAGATTTCACCGTTTCATCCTGTGTATTCCATTTCAACAGCAAGTTATACATCTTTGACAAAATCTTAGTTTTGGGTTCTAACAATTCTGTTTCCAACTTTGATTTTTCCACCTGGAAGCCAATTTTTTTATCCAAATTATATACCTCTCTTATTTGGTAATAATGAAGCCAGTCTCGCACTCTATCTTTTAGTTTCTCAAAACTCTGCAATTTCAATTTATCTTCTTCTTGCTCCAAAATTTCCCAATATTTCGGCCACCCCTGATGGGATTTGAATAAGTCACTTGGGGAACCTTTTTGGCTGAACAGTGGGGTACAAATGCTTTAAATAAATGTGTTTAAAAGAACAGCATTCACATCATACAACAGAGGTAACGATCTTATCTTCTGTCCACCATCCCCCTGGAAGAATCCCCCCTCATCACATTTTAGAAGTGTTTGTGGAATGTTTTGTTGGAAGCTCCAGGCACCTGTTTGCTCTTCTGGGGTGGCATTGACAAAGTGCTTCCATTCTTATTAGCAACAGGACCAGAGGTCCATTCATCTTTATTTCTCCTTGGCGAGCCCAGACACCTGTGATTTGCCTGATGGAGAGAAAATGTGGCAAAGACTCTTTAATTCGCATCAGCTTGTGCAGAAGAAAATGGGGGCCTGACAGTCATCCACTACAGGGAACATGCCTGACAGTCATTCTGAATATCTACAGAGACAGGCATCATAATAAACACAGTACTCTGCAAGCAAATGCTTGTAATTGCTTTCTTAATGGCTGTTTACATTACAAAGCCCCTTTTGACTGCTCAAATGCTCCAGATTTTCTTACAGTTAAAGCCATGATCAAATAAACTATCTTTGGCTTTTCTGCTGAATATTGATGTGAGTGAACAGCTCCACATTCCCAGACCAATATCAAGTTAGTTCACGGTGACCTTTTCTTTCTTTCTTTCTTTCTTTCTTTCTTTCTTTCTTTCTTTCTTTCTTTCTTTCTTTTTCAACAAAACTGTCACCAGGAAGTTCACCTTGCAATTAAGTTCAAAATCTGTGTGATAGAAAGCCCATCCCCATTGCATGAAACCTTCTTCTGGTGGAAGAATGAAGAGCCTTAACCAAAGAAGGGGAATTGCATCCAAGTGTTACATAAAATATCCCAAGAGGTGAGAGATACCCTATTCTTGTTGGCCAGAGCTGAATGGGAGAAGCTTGCAAAGTGTGTACAATTGCCAAACTGGTAGTATCTACAAAAATGCAAGTGCAACACACAGGCTAATAACTGTTAATGAATATATAATCAGTTATGACGTCATTCAAAATATACAAATAAGCCACTTTAAAACAATATATATATCATACAACACATTTCACAAAATATACAAGTGACTACAAGTTGTTATATGTATCAGAGTCAAACAAGAATCAAACAAATCAATGAATCACAAGGAACGCCAAGCCGTCTCTCAAAGGAAGATGTCTCACAAAAGTCTCAAAGGAAGACGTCTTTCAGAAATCTCAAAAGGACAGTATATTCAGAATAGTTCAACTGTTTCGGAATAAAGTCTTCATCAGCTGGAAATCGAATATAAGGCATTGCAAGCGATGAATGACAACTCTGAGGTTGGTTAGCTTGAGAGGCAGTGACTGGCCCGAGGGCATTCAGTGAGCTTCAGGGCTGAGTGGGGATTTGTACACTAACCACACTGGTTAAATATTGCTAGACATGAAAAAGAAATGGCAGGAGCAACCATTAGCACAGGCTTCAAGAAACAAGATGAAGGTCCGAGGACATATTGGATAGTGGGATATATAGTGACTGGCTGCACAACTTAAGACCATGACAGGGGAGTGGAGAGGGGATAGCTAGCACTCCAGAATGCAGGAACAAAATTCCAAGTGACCTTTATGGATTGGGAAAGTGAGGTGAAACTAATAAAAAGAAATTCAACAGATGCAAATGCGATGTTCTGCATTTAGGCAAAAAATAATAATCAAATGCAAATGTAAATGAAAGAGGATATCTAGCTTGGCAGTTAAAGGCTAATTCTAAAAATGTAAAGTATATCTATGAATTGGAAAAGAGAAGAGATAAAAGAAATACAAACAATGATACATTTGGAGAATGCAAAGATAAAGGTGGAAATAGAGATTCAAAGAAGTCGAATTGTGGCGGAGGGAAGCTGCGGGTGGGGGAGTATTATATGCTAAGTATGTAATATTTGTTTTCAATGTTTTTTGGATTGTTTTCATTTTTGTTGTTGTTTTGTTTTTTTCTGTATTATTTAAACAACAACAAAAAAACATGTAATTGCCTGTTTAAAAAAAAAAAGGCTAATTTGATTTTAGGCTGCATTAATAAACCCAAAGTTTCTAAGTCATGGGAATTAATTAATCATTCCACTTTATTCCACAGCAATCAGACTCAGACCTCATCTGGATTTCTGTGACCATACCTGGGAACCACACTTTAAGAATGATATAGGCAAAGTGGAACAGGTTCAGAGGAAGTCAATGAAGACTGTGAGTTGTACATAAAACACTGCCGAGTCTTATTTTCAATATACATATGTGTTGTGCTTTTATCTATTCCCCCCCTAACTTTTATTGAACATTGTTGTTGTTTTTATGTAAGCCTCTTGGAGATTTTTCTTATATTAAGAAGTATAAAAGCTAGTAGTTGGGGGGTGTACATACACAAGTTTTATGACGAACGATTGAAGGAACTAGGTATGTTTAACCTGCAGAAAAGATTGGGGGCAAGGTTTCTTCAGATACAAGAAGAAGAAGAAGAGGAGGAGGAGGAGGAGGAGGAGGAGGAGGAGGAGGAGGAGGAGGAGTTTGGATTTGGTATCCCGCTTTATCACTACCCTAAGGAGTCTCAAAGCGGCTAACAATCTCCTTTCCCTTCCTCCCCCACAACAAACACTCTGTGAGGTGAGTGGGGCTGAGAGACTTCAGAGAAGTATGACTGGCCCAAGGTCACCCAGCAGCTGCATGTGGAGGAGCGGAGACGCGAACCCGGTTCCCCAGATTACGAGTCTACCGCTCTTAACCACTACACCACACTGGCTGTCACATAAGAAGAGCCTGCTGGCTCAGGCCAATGGCCTATCTAATGCAGCATCCTGTTTTCACAGTGGCCAACCAGATGCCCACAGGAAGCCCATGAGCAAGATCTGAGCACAAGAGCACAATCACCTCCTGCAGTTTGCAGCAATTGCGATTCAGAAGCATACTGCTTCCACCAGTGGCAGCAGAGCATAGCCATTGTTATCCGATCTTGTTTTAAAGCCATCCAAGTTGATGGTCATCACCACCATAGAAGAATGGGGAATGCTTGATCTCGGACACCCCAGAGAGCAGAAATAGATCTAATAGGCTTTATGCTGTAGAAGGATAGATTTCAGTTCAATGCTGTGAGTGATTCATATAGTGTGGATGTGCACTATGTCTGTCATGCCCAGATCTGAACTGTTGGCGAGCCTCTTCATCTGTCACCAAGATATTATATAGCACACACTTCTTAATCGATGCAGAGTTCAAATTCCCACCCAGTTACAATGCACTGCTTTTTAAATACCTGCAACTATTTTGTAATCATCATTGATCTGAGTGAGCCACAGGTGCCCTATGGCAGGGAATATCTTTCAAACAGGAGTTATTTCCTGCAGACGATCGCAGGATCAGTGATGCAGACTGAGGCACATTATTCCAATTTATTGAGCAACAAGACATTCCCACTGTTCTTCACAAAGACAGAAGTGGAAGGATTATCCAGCTCTGACTCAATAAACTAAAAAGAACACAATAGCGGCTTTCTTAATATGTGCCACCTGCCTGTATGGAAGCTCCCCAGCGGATTCATTATTTGACATTTCCATTGGCTTTGCTTAGGGATTTCTAAAAAAATAACCAGGCATACCAGCTTTCAACTATAGCTCAATACTGCCACCACTCAAACTTAGGTCCATAAGGAAGTGTTTCCTCACCCACAACCCAAGTCCTTTCAAGGCTACATTGCCTTGAACTCAGCCCCTAGGAAAAATATCTGGTTACTCAATAAACTGAATTAGATATTCATGGTCTTGGTTGGATTACAACTTTTACCTGCATTTCAGAGCTGATGTTGGCCGTGAATATGAGATGTGAGCCAGGAAGTCCCAAGTTAAAAATAATCAGCTTTCATAGCATAATAGTTAATCCACCCCAGCTTCTCACCCTTTCCAATGTTTCTGCTTGATATGTGATTGATTATTGGTTTATTTGTATCCCGCCTTGCCACACACCCAGAATGGAAACTCTACAATTGGTTAAATATAACTAAGAATAATCGGAAAATATGGGGTGGGTATTGTTTAGGAGTCTTTGTTGGGGATCAATATGTGCTTTTTGGAGATGAGTTATTTTTTGCTTTTATTGGCAATCTGTTGTTGTTGGGAAGCAGTTCGGCAGTTTTGAACACAGCTAAGGTGGATCTACTATGAAACTAATGAAGCTTAGTTTCAGGGCCCGTAATTCTGGAGGGGCCCCAGGAAGCCACTTTAGTCATGCATGTTTATAACATTTCCCTAATTTTTGAACATGTACCCACCATAACTCGAAAACTAAAAAGCATAGGAATTTTTTTATTCACACCACTGACTTTGATGTATGAGATAATCCAATACAGCAATCTAATCAAAATCTGAGATATAGAAGTTATTTTTTATTTATTTTAAAAATGTGGTGATCTGCCATGGATCAACCCCATTGAAGAAGATAACAGTGGTTACCCATAGTTCATTGCTGGTTATGAAGGGCCCCCCATAACAGTTCAAGCTTCAGGACCCCCAAAATGTAGGTCCACCACTGACCATGAAATAGAAATAGTTCTGAAACTAGCTGACAAGATGGGGCCTTCTGAAACTCAAAGAATATGATGGTCCCAGTGGATGGGATAAACTTTAAAGAGTAGCATAGATTATCCAGATACTTGCTTGTTCTTCTCTGTTCCATAAATTTGAAATCTTTCAGTGCCCAAGGCTCTCCTTGCAAGGAATCTGACTCAATAAATGGCTGTTCCCGGCACTTCCCCGGTAAACATGGAAGGAGGTAGGATCTTGTAGAGATGGGAAAGGTTCAGAAAAGGGCAGCCAAAATGTTGAAGGAGGTGGAGCAACACACACACACACACACACACACACACACACACACACATCCCATGAGGAAAGGTTACAACAGTTGGGGCTTTTTAGTTTAGAAAAATGGTAAGTGGGCAAGGACATGAAGGAAGTGCATAACCCTATCCATGGTGCAGAGAAAAGTGGACAGGGAGAAGTTTTTTTCCTTCTCTCCTAATACTTCCGTTTTTGAACTTTTTTGGAACCCGAACACGCGGCGTGGCTTCCACTGAGTGCAAGAAGCTCTTGCAACCAGTGGGAAGCCGCGCCTCAGTTTTTGAACATTTTGGAAGCCAAAAAGTCTTCCGGAACGGATTACGTTGGAGAACCGAGGTACCACTGCATTCCTTCATACAGAGCACAGTTGGAACTTACTTCTGCAAGAGGCAATGATGGCCACCAACTTGGGTGACTTTAAAAGAGGATAAGACTATCAATAGCTACCAGCCACGAGGACAATGTTCAGTGGCAGAAGCAGTATGTCTCCAAATATCAGTTGCTGTTCATCGAAAGTGGAGAAACTATCACTGCCCTCATATCCTGCTGCTTGTTGGACTTCCCATAGACCTTTGGTTGGCCACTGTGAAAACAAGATGCTGAACTGGATGGGTCTTTGGCCTGATCCGACAGTGATCTTCTTATGTAGTTGCATAAGGCATTCATGCCTGTAATACATATGATTCAAAGAAGGGTCCCTGTTTGGTAACCTTCTTTAACTGACAACATTCAATGACTGTCAGGAAAGGAAGCTCTGACTTGAGAAGCAGAAACACTGACAAGTGGCATTTTAGGCTGTTCTTTGTCTGGCATGTCGACCATTGACATACACAATCCCTATTTGCAGAGACCCAATAAGTGGGTGCTATTTCAGCCAAGAGAGTCCTTGCACTTCAGGAGGTGGGGACCTATTTTCCTTGTTCTCCACACCTCTTACAGTCACATGAAGCTTTAGCACAAGTTCGCTGACAGCTAGTTCAGACACCAATTTAAAGGCCTTAATGATGTGCATTCATCTTGTTTATTGACCCTCTTGACACAGCCAACTACACTAGTTTGTATTCTACAATCAGAAAATGTTCTGGGTAAAAGAAAGCCAGCCACAGATAATATAGCTAAAGTAATAATAAGAACCGTTGCTGTTGGTCTTGCAGACGAGGGGAGTGGAAATATATGTGGCTGCATGGATATTTCCCTTTTATACATCAGTTCCCAGTTATTGGTATATACTTATGGAAAGGAACAGGACTGCATTCAAACACATAATGTGTGAGTTCAGTGCGCCCATGCCATAACTACAGACAGTAACTGTGACAAACAGTAATTAAATGTGGAGGAAGTAGGCATGAGCAATAGGTTCAGTAGATTCTATGAACTCTAAATGAGGCCGGACCTTTGGTTAGTTTGGAAATTAACCTTTGGTGCCATTACCATCGTTCAAACCCTTTCAGAGAAGCTTGGAGAGATGCATGGCCAAAAGATGTGGCCCAGCTGCTTGCAAAACCTATCATTTATTCTGTTATAGTGTATTAATTTAGTACACATGCAAGATTTATGTCCTTATGTATATTTGAACACTCCCACAGGATTGGTCTCTCCTTACTCGTAACAATAAACAACACAGGAACAATTATAGTTCTGTTATTTCCCAACTCGAAAGTCCTGAACTGTAAAATGCATATTGTTATGAGTTTGGGGTGTTAAGTTGGGTGCCAGGGCCCCTGATCCCTGGATCCAGCAAGTGTTAGAATTTAATCAAGGCTTTTCATTCTTGGAATAGGCAGGCTAGCCTCCGGGTGAAGTGATAGCCTGGGTGATGAGCCATTAAGGGGGATTAAGGGGCCTGGTGCAAGATAGAAAATGGTTGGGACCCCTTTCTAGAGTTGATTAACAAACATACAAAAAGGAGAGATTTGGTAGTCATGGGAGACTTCAACTCTCCTGATACCTTTTGGAACACAAAATCTGCCAAGTATATAAGGTCCGACAAACTCCTCCTTTTCCTCACTGACAATTTCATTTCACAGAAGGTGAAGAATCCACAATGGGATACTTTATATTGGACCTGGTCCTCACCAACAGGGAGTAACTGATCAACTAAGTGGAAGTACTGGGAACCTCAGGAGGAAGTGATCATGTTACAAGCAAGGAGATTCCAACTAAAGACCAGGAAGAACTTTCTGACAATAATAGCTGTTTAGCAGTGGAACAGACTTCTTCGTAAGGTTGTGGCCTCTCCTTCATTGAAGGTTTTAAGCAGAGGTTGGATGGCTTCAGCTGAAATTTCTGCATTGCAGAGGTTGAACTAGATGAGTCTCCCTTCCAACTCTACAGTCTTATGTTTCATCTGTGTAAATAGGGTAATGGAATATTTAAATCTCAAAATGCATATACATCCTCGTTGTTGTTGTTTAGTCATTTAGTCGTGTCCGACTCTTCGTGACCCCATGGACCAGAGCACGCCAGGCACTATCACCCTTCATGGATCACTGCCTTGCCGTGGTGAAGGGGCTTGAATAACTCAGAGAAGCTATGAGCTATTCCGTCCAGGGCCACTCAAGATGGACAGGTCATAGTGGAGAGTTTTGACCAAACGTGATATACATCCTCAGAGACCACTTATTAGTTGTTGGTTTTTTTAAAAAATGATTTTCTCATGTTGATTGATATGAGAGATTAATACTGACATTTTTAAAAAAGAGTGATATGCTAGGTTTTGTAAATATAAGGAAGAGGAAGTTTTCTGTGCCAGCAGGTAGAAATACACAGCTTTGATCTGCTAAAGTCTATGATCCACCTCCCGCATGGTTTCCTGCATGATTTATATTAAAATGCTGTTATACAAGTTATACAAGTTTTTAGTGCAACTGCATCTGGAATGCTGTGCACAATTCTGCTTGCCTTACCTTAGAAAGGTTGAGCTGGAAAAGGTTCAGAAAATGGCATCCAAAGTGATCGAGGAGATGGAGCTTCCTGCAGCCAATCAGAAGCCACGCTTTGGTTTCCAAATGTTTTTGAAGTTGAATGGGCTTCCGGAATGGATTCCATTCGACTTTCAAGGTACGACTGTAATTCACTCCCACAAGTGTCAGTGATGGCCACCAACTTGGATGGCTTCAAAATATATGAAGGATAAGGCTGTCAGTGGCTAATAACCCTGATGGCTATGTTCTGTCTCCGCCGTTGGAAGTGGTATGTTTGAGAATACCAGTTGCTAGAAACTGCAGAAGGGGAAAGTCCCATGGCACTCAGGTCCTGCTTGCAGGCTGGCCACTGTGAAGATAGGATGTTGAGCTAGATGGCCCATGGGACAGATCCAGAAGGCTCTTCTCATGTTGCTATATTCTTACACAGGTGCATGTCCAAAAGAGCCGTTTCTAGTAACACAGGTATAACATTTCAGCATCAACATGTTGCCCCGTAAGTACTACTCAGTGGCCTAGCATTGTTTTCATATTGCCAGAAATTGTTCCTTTCCTCGTGACACAAGGCGCCATGTTCATTGGGAGCAGGGGGGCATAGACTTTGATGTTACAGTGGAACCCAGTTGGGATCAATGGGATTTAAGCATGTAGTGAATTACCTACCTTCTCTGGATCGTATTTCTAATGTCAGTAACCACTTCCAACAAAATAGGTCTTTCCATTTGTCATTCAGTATTACAGATGTCTGGCTTCTTTTCTGTTGCACGAACAATCAATCATGTGTCATTTTATGTTAGCCTTGGGGATTTCATGGCCATGAAGGTTTACATTAAGCAATCAAAAGTGTTCGAAACTAAAAAGAATGGAGAAGTATTAGTCAATTTCCTCTCAAGAAAAGGAGATTCAAATGACTAAGCAAATCTAAGTGGGCAGGGGAAGGTACTGTATATTCCATCCCCCTGTCTTCTCTCTTATTATTCCATCATCTGTTTACCTTTTGCTGGATCTGCAACTTCATTTCCATTTAGTCCTCTTCCTCTCTCTTGGCCAAATACCAAATTTGTGTGTGTCGACTATTTGCAGTAATCTTTGAAATAACCTTCCCCTCTCTTATTATTCCAGACCTTGATTTGATCAGCTCGACAATTGCTATAGCAACCCTCACAATCAAGTTCTACCTGAAACCACTGGAAAAGTAATATCAACTCTTCTCAAAATTGAGTTTGAAATGCAAAAAGTCTCGGCATTCAGTTTAAAAAGATTGCTCTGCCATAGCAGGCGGTGCTAGGCAGGAACCTGCTTGATAGTCAGAGACATGCTATTCAGCATGGGTTTTGTTATTATTTCCAGTGCTTACGTTTCACACAGAGATCAGCTACTAAACTTATTTGGCATGTCAGAGCTCAGGCCCAGGACAAAAGAGTGTCTGGGGCTGCCCAGAGAGCACAGGTCCCAAATCAGAAATTGTAGAAGTGCCTGGGAATTAGGATTTAGGCAGATGTGGAGAACTGTTGGTCCTTCAGATGTTGCTGAACTGCAGCTTCCCTTATTCCTGGCCATTGGCCTTACTTGCTAGGGCTGATGGGAATTGGAGAACCTAAAGCCACTCCCGACATAAGGAGGGGGTAGAGTTGTGGGCCCACGCCCCCAACATCTGCACATGGCTGGCTTCAGCCCCACGCAACCTGGGGAATCCTCGGGCCGCGTCAGCTCCAGGGCCAGCCAATTGGCTGGCCCAGGGGGCATGGCCTGGGTCACTTAAGGTCGGCCCGGCCCCGGGATCTCCCCTTTTCATCCTCACAGCAGCTGTGGTTTCCCACCCACCCACCCTCTAGTTTTCCCTCTGACCTTGCTATGGACCTCGGTTGGTCGCCGTAAGGGGCCTGGTAGGAATTTTTCCACTTGGCAAATTGGCAATGAAGAAAAGCCATTTGGTTTTTTCGCCTACCTCGTACCAAATCGTCACAACGTCCTTGGTTTGGCAGTTAGGCGTCGGTAGGGGTATTGTTATGCAAATGAGTTGGGGGAGCGCCATCACCTCCCCCAAATATTTAGGGTAGTGCGGTAAAAGATTCCGGGGGGGGGTTGCCTCATCCGAAACCTATGGAGGCTAGGGCCTAAAGCGGCCCCCAAGCGGTGACCCCTCGGGGAGTGCCTAGGGTTGTGCATCTCAGGGGCTCCCCCTGCTGGAGTTAACCCTTTCCAGTTCTCATGCTGGATAGTCTGATAGGACCAATGCCTAAAGCCAATACCGCTCTTACCTGTAACCAATAAAGTTGTGGCCATTTTTCGCCCATTAACCTAAAATAACGGTGTTCTGTGTCTTCATTTACTCCAATGGTGGGAGGCGGGAATCGCCACGCAACATTCACCACACCTAGACTAGGGCAGCATTTTGGGGCCTTTGCCAGTCAGCCTAACAGTAACAAAAATCTATTAAGGCTGTGCAATGTTATTAAATTTATTACAGTTCTATTCTGGCCTCACTCTATCCCCTCCATGAGGATCGCAGGTTCCGTGTCAAAGTACTCTTGTGTATCACTTGCTATGAAAAGTTGGACTGCCCTGATATGAACCCTTATATCCCAGGTTGATCATTGAGGTCCTCTGCAGGAATGTTGCTGATCATCCCTGAATTGGTGAGGCTCATTTGACAATGACTGAGTTTTTAGTGTCATCAGCTCAGTCCTTTGGAATGCTCTTCCAACAGAGATTCAGCTGACATCTTCTATATTAACTTTTCAATATTTGCTAAAAACTTTTAAATGCCATTTTCTGTAATAGTTAGCTGATGTCCTCTGTAATTTTAAGTCTTTTTTATTGTACATATATAATGGTTGTAAACAGCTTTGGGGTTTTATTATGAAATTGCAGTATGAAAGTATTTTTCTTAATAAAGGAATAAACTAAAATGTCCGTCATAAAGAGACAGTCAGAAACCAAGAAAATATAACAAAATGTGTAACTGGAACAAGTTTACATTCTACAGTCAACAGTCATAATTGTGCTCTATGCTCAGTTTGAACTGTTTATGGCTATTGGTGTTACAGGAAAAAATAATTATTTTATGATATTTTTTAAAAGCAAAACACAGACAGCATTCCACTATGTGGCTTAGAAAGAAGAAATTTGATTCAACTTTCTGTTGACTGTTTTGATCACAGAAGCACTGGGATGGCTGATAAAGGACACTGTGGTTGGCAGACAAGGCGTTCTAAACCCCTGCTATGCCTGTAGAATGGAGGTTGAGGCCTTATGGTCTTCTAGATCTTTCTGGACTACAACTCCCATCATTTGTGATCATTGGCCATACTATCTGGGGCTGATGTCCAACAACACCTGGAGGACCACAGATTCCAAAATCTAGAAGTTCCTTGTGCCATGGATTAGAATCCGGCCATTAACTCCCAACAGAACCCTTGCTCTCCATGTTAAAAATAAAATAAGCTAAGGTTCCTCTGCTAGGCCTTTTATTTTCTCAGCCTTTCATCCTCCCCCACCTCCCACCATGCAACCAAATTAATTAGCACCGCTTCTGATTTTGTGATTAATAGAATGATTAGGCAACAGCAAGTCAGCAACAACCAGCCTGTGTTTCTCTCACCAGCCGTCTCCCGCTGGGCCACTTCATCAAATGCTGTCAGGTTTTTTACCTTCCCCAAAGTTTAGCTAATCACACTCTCCAAGGAGCTCAGGTCTGCCCACTGGTGATGAAGGCATTTAGAGGTGCAAACAAATAAAAGCAGGGCAGTGTAAATAAAAGGGCTTTTTTCTTTTCCCCCTGCTGATAAGTATATGGTCTGTCAGGTAAAAGGACTAGTGTAGAAGAATATGGTTTGCTATGGAAGGAGGAGAAGGTTGGTTTGGATTTTCCCACCTCATAAGAATGAACTGTTGTGTGAATCCCAATCTCTGACTGGCAAGAGACTCCAAGGATGCCTGTAGTTTCCCAGGGTTTTGTTTCCTTGGAATGGTTGTCAGTGGAGACTGTAGTGTCTTTTGGATATAATAATAATAATCTTCTTCTTCTTTGGCGATCACTCGTACCCAAGTAAAATTGTCTTCTATGAACACAGTCGTTTAGTCGTGTCCGACTCTTCATGACCCCATGGACCAGAGCACGCCAGGCACTCCTATCTTCCACTGCCTCCCACAGTTTGGTCAAACTCATGTTGGTAGCTTCGAGAACACTGTCCAGCCATCTCATCCTCCGTCATCCCCTTCTCCTTGTGCCCTCAATCTTTCTCAACATCAGGGTCTTTTCCAGGGAGTCTTCTCTTCTCAGCAGTCATTACATTTTACCACTTAAATTTGATGGAGTTCGCAATTATAATAAAGTGCATAATATACCTTATGATTATATAGGGTACATCTTTTAAACTGTGGGGCCTACTTCTGAGTAATCATGCATAGGCTTATGATGTAGATGCCTTCCAGTTGTGCTACACTTCGGGTGATAAGCCAAGGTGTGGGTGGTGGTGTTTTTTTCACATTATGCAGTTTCCTGAAATCTCCAGTACTATTGACAAGAAAGCCTTTTCATGACTCAGATTTGCAAACCATTATGTTATCAGCCAGCGCTCTCTCTCTAGCTCTGTCGCTCTCTCTCTCTCTTTCAAAAAAAAAAGAAGAAAGCATGGTGGGAGGTGCAATAATAAAGAAACTTGTCAGCATCCAGCTTTTGGACCATGACACAGGTAATACAAAATTAGATTCATTAGTTCCCAAGCTTCAAGTGGGTTCCTGGCTACCCTTTTTAGCAGGAAAAATTATGACACCATTATATGATTCCCCCCTCCTCCCCCCCCCAAAAAAAAATCAATGTTGATTAATAAAAGTAATTTCAGGAAACTGTACCGAAGAATATTCAATTTCAAATTCATTTCCCATGCTTAATTGTCTGAGAATATCTGAGCGGTGATAAAGTAATAGGAAAGCTTTCTCATCTAAGGCCTAGGTAGCAAATGGCTCCTCTGTACAATACCTAATTGAGGGCACATGATGGCGAATCAAAAGTGGCTCAAGGGAGACATGTGAAGAAAAGAAAACATGAGAAAACACTGCCTTGGGTGGGTAGGTTTTTTAAAGTGTTTATTAAATTTGTGTAATTTTGACTTGCTAACTTTTCCAGTTGCCAGTGTTTGCTGGCTAGAATAAATTCATTTGAGGCAGGGAAGCTCTGGTCCTGCAAATATATCTACTCAGCAGAGGAGCCATTTGTGAAAGAGTACCCTATAGAATTCTCCCAAATCCTGAGTTGGAGCTTGTGGGCTTGTGGTGGCACCAAAAAGGCAATCTTTCACCAACTTGGAGGATCAAGGGCATCCAAGTAATGGCAATCTTGTATTTGATTTGGGGGGCTCTTCTGGTCTCGTCACATTGAGTAAGCTTCTAATGCGGATCAAATTGCCAAACTTGAACCATCCAGCCTTCCAGAAACTGGTTGTTTTCCAGTGACAAGCCACCTCCAATCTAGCTCCAGCGAAGAAAACAATCGAAGCCCTATACACCAGTTTGCCCTTTGGGATGTCATCCATCCATTAGCTTAGCATTCCAGCTGATCATCATTGCTCCTGCTCAGAGGAGGAGGGGTTCCTTGATCTGTGCTTCTCCATGTTCTCACTCCATCAGACCATTGTTTATAAAATGGTTTAGTTTATCAACCTGCTTTGAGGGTGTTTGGTTGTTGTTTTTACAATCAAGTGGTATATAAGTTTTATGAAACAAATAGTAGTAGTTGTTGTAGTTTGGATTTGATATCCCTAAGGAGTCTCAAAGCGGCTAACATTCTCCTTTCCCTTCCTCCCCCACAACAAACACTCTGTGAGGTGAGTGGGGCTGAGAGACTTCAGAAAAGTGTGACTAGCCCAAGGTCACCCAGAAGCTGCATGTGGAAGAGCGGGGAAGCGAACCCAGTTCACCAGATTATGAGTCCACCACTCTTAACCACTACACCACACTGGCTCTCTGGTAAGATACATTGGTAAACATCCCAAACAATTCTGGCTGAACTATTTCTGAACGGCAATACATCCATACATCTGATCAAGGCCACTTTCACACTTCCATACTTTTAAATACTGCTTTAAATGTGTGGGGTCCAAATCAAGTGTGTGTCACTGCTATAAAAATGGAGGAAAGAAACAAATGACTTGCAAACAGAAGCAAAAGCTGCAATGGAGTGAGTCCACTTCATTTGTGGAATTAATGTTTAGAAATTCTCCTAATGGAACTAGAATTCAAGATAAAATGGAAAGCAGGGTAGAGTAAAGTCAGGGAATAATGAAGGAATAAAACAGGAGAAATCAACCTCAGTGTTGCTGCTATCAATGTCTCAGCTGGCATGGGACAACTCGCTCTCAACCCTGTTTCCTAATTGGTAAAATGAGGAATATAATGGCAACCTTTCTATGGTTGCTGTGAGACAAGATGAGATAAAGCCTCTTGACAAATGCGGAATTTGCAATACACATGATTGAGATGGGAAACAAAGAGGCCAGCCAAATCAATATGAATTTCTGCAGCATCCTTGACACAGAAGAACATAATGTTTCATATGCAAATACAGAAGGAGCTTATCATGAAAGGAAAGAGCAAAGGCAAGTGCTGGGAAGAGAACAGCCAGCAGGGTGAAACAATTTCAAAATAGCCTTGAAATACCAAGAAACCTGGAGGTGGGAGAGAGGAGAGGCCACAGCCACCATCACAACAGAAGAAGAATGGGTGAACAAAAGCAGATGGTTAAGATGTGAACAATGCTCCATTCTCCTCCTCCTCCTCCTCCTCCTCCTCCTCCTCCTCTTCTTCTTCTTCTTTTATTCCGCCCCCTAAAGATTATTATCTACGTAGTAAAATGCAGCCAATGTTTACTCTATTTTTATCTTGAGAATTTCCATCAAAGGGTGGATCTGCCAGCTGATGGAGGTGTCAGCTAACAGAAGAGGACAGAGGAGCTGCCTCGCACCCAAGACTGAGGGGGCCCGGCACGTGGCACATGTGTGTGACATTGCATCATTGGGAGGAGATAAAGCAGGGAGCCTAGCATGGCGTGGCTTCAGAGGCTGGCGGCTCCTCCTCTCTCACGCTCAGGAGAATCCTGCGCCATGCTCAGCTCCATACTCTGCCTCCTCTACCCCCTCGACTTTGAGGGGGGCCAGCATCCTGCCAAAAGGGAGGAGAAATCCAATCCCATTCCCATTCAAAGGTAGCCCTATCTAATTTGCACTTTCCAAACCAATTTGCCAACCAAAACACGGCCATCCCTTGAAACTGGCAATTCTCTCTGAATTTTGCAAGGCAGTTTTTCAGCCAAGCATATAAATGAGTACATTAGCAACGGCTAACACAAACCTGCATTATATTAGGGTGGATCACTTCGCAAAAATGTGTATATTAGGGGAAATTGCATATAATAATGTATACATTTACGGTAAAATGCTGGTGGATTTTTGTGAGGATGTTTTTAATTTTTAAAAATCACAAAATGGTGTGGAAATGTGGAGGACTGAATTTAAGATGGGGAGGGCGATAGGAGAAAACAGTGTACTGAGAATAATTATTGCAGGGTTCTTCTTTTGCAACAAAAGGCAACTATTCAATGTGGGTGAAGTATCATTTAAATAAAAATAAAAATGCAAAAGTCCCTGGAGAACATGTCTCTATTTACAGGCCTAGCAAATTGAAGGGTGCTTTACAAATAAAATGTTGGCCTTTTTATTGACAAGGCAGCTTATTCATTTGCAACTGAATCTTCAAGCTCAAAAATACTAGAAAAAGACCTGAATCTGTGGAGCTGGGGCTTGGCTCCCCCAAGAGGCATTGCAGGGTAAGCGGAAGCCAAGAAAAGGCATTTGTTATTTTTTCTTCTGGAGATGCAAGTTCATTAATGTGTGTGTCAGTCAAGAAAATGTAGAGGCTCATTCCACAATTGGCCATGAGCATTGGGTACCTGGAAACTCCGGTCTTTTGCGTAGCAGGTGCCACTGTCTGGTGCAGGATTTCAAACCCAATGGACATGCAAGCTGATTTGTGACGGTAAATCTCCTGTTCGTGCCACTTCTTGCTTAGATAGATTTCCAAAGAGATTCGGACATCTGTGGGTGTATGAAGAACATATGCTCTTCCAGCGCACCTAAAGCTCTGGAGCTTAAAGGCATCATCTGCAGTTAAAAAGTATTTCCGTCCATCTCGGTGATATAATACTACAGAGTTGCCGGGGTGCATTATGTTTTCCAGCTACTTTCTGAAGCATCCATCACCGGGCATTAGCTGGGAGAGATAAGCCACTGTCACTTCTGAGAACTGCAAGGCTCAATTTCCTAAGAAACGGGCAGGTCTGCAGTTGACAATTACATCGAGCAGACAAAAGCCAAACTGTCTGCTGGGTAGTTTCGAGAGATACCCCAGGCTTCAGGCTTCAAAGAACCGCTGTGCTACTAGCTGTTGTGACAGCCATATGTACAGGTGGAAGGGAGGTAGCAGCTGAGCTATGAGGCTGCATGCCCCTCTGTGGTGATCACACAGGGTCTCTGGACGTTTGACGGTCTATTGATCGCTGTGCCACCACTGTGATTGCTTATCCACTGCCACCAACCCGTTTCTCTCGGGTACACACAGAGTCCAGACAGTTGTTAACATTAACAAATATTCAAGTTTATTTTTATAAACTTGAACAAGTTTATGGTTTCAGTTAATTTTTCTTGTCAGTTGCTTAATCATAGTTCCTTAACTGTTCTACACGTTCCTAACAACTTCAAACTGATTATCCCAACTAGCTATCTGACTCCACCTAACAATTCCTCTCACTCTCTCACCACACAACTCGACCAACCCACAGACTTATCCTCCCTCTTCCTTCTCCAACTCTCAACTGACTTTCACACACACCAGCTCTAACTCTAACTCCTCCCCTTGGGTCTCACTGGCCAATCACTTCACACTCATTTAACCCTTTACTTATGACCCACCTAGGAGGCAAACGCCACACCCTCATTCAAGATCTCTGCTCTGCCACCAACTTTATCCAAGCTGTCCTTTCTCAGCTTCAGCCTATTCACCCACCACCCTCAACATGAAGATAAAAAGGATAAAAAATAGTGTCTGGCTAGAATGGGAAAGGGTTTTCTGCCCAAGCACCATATTTTCTTGTGTGCAATTATATGGCTTGCCAGGGCAATTCCTCTGTTTTATGGTTCAAGTGGGGGTGCAGGAGTATAAGATGTACATTAAGGGAGGAATTCAATCTTACCCTAAGAAGATCATACCATCAGGGCATACAGGACCAATTGCATAGAGACACAGTGGACACTACTACCGAAAAGGCCTGCTTTCAAGATGTCATAAGCTGGCATTCCACCAGTCGTGGTATGATCAGCAAGGCCTACCTGGAAGATCTCAGAGATCAATCAAGGAGGCAGTCTGCTAGGTATCTTGTCCCAAGTTGTTTAGCAAGAGACGTTAGCAATAAAACCTTGAGCAAAAGTTGGGAGCAAGGACAAAGATATTTAGAGGCGTGGCAATTGCTGTTCTAAAGGCGCAGCCACAAATGGCTTGAGACAAAGCTACTTGTCTCTGCCCTTACTATAATCTTCTTGGCATGTGCCAAGCCCTTTTGATATACACCTGGGAGCAATGCTGAAGAGTCTTTTGTTTCCACAGCACCCTGTATGTGGAACTCCCTGCCTCATGAACTTCAGTTATATTCTTTGCAGTTTCCTGCCATTGCTCGAAACACTTTCACAAGTGTTTCGATTCTGCTGCTCTTCAAGTGTTATGCATTAGCTATTGAAGGGATTTCTAAGTTGTCGTTTTTCTTAGGCAGTTTGTGGTTACTGTCGTGTGATGTAGTTTATCATTTTACTGGTGTGGAATTCTGTTTTAATGCTGACTCCTTGCTGGATTCTGCTAGCCACTTTGAGCCCCTCCATAAGCAAGGCGGAAGCGGGGTTTTAATATTTAATATAAATAAAATGGTTGGGGAAATCTCAGCCCTAGAACTGAAACGTGGCCCTCTAGGCTTCCCTATTTGGCCCTTGGGACTCTCCCTAGCCACACCCTCTCTCCAAAAGCCACACCTCTTTTCCACAAACCACGCCCCTTACTGATCCTGCTTTTCATCTTTCTTGAATGTTGTTGCCTGGCTGTTCACTTGAACTCTGGTATTTCTTCTTGCTGGCCTGGATAGAGCGAGAAGTTGGACTGTGTGTGACACAGTCTATACCACAAAGGTAACTTTTAGTTTCATTTCTCTGCCCACTTTTGCCTCTGGCCCTGTCCACCACAGGTAAGTGGCCCCCGTGAGGTTAACAAGAAAAGAATCTGGCCCCCAGACTAAGAAAGGTGCACAACATATTCCAACCCCTCTTTTGGCTTTCCACGGGTTCCAAGAGGTGCCTGCAATCCTTCCAAACACCAGCCATGCACAGCACTCACTGAGGCAACGTCTTGGTACCATTGCCTTTATGTGAGAAGCTAACATTTTGCATCAGGGAAAGAAGGACAAAAGCCACAATCTCAAGAACATGGTAGACAGTCACTCTGCATGAAAAGAAAACCTAAATCTATCACTGACGCCATAGTTATTTGTTTATATTTATTTTACGCATGAAATCATTTTTATCCTGCACCTTTCATCTCAGTGGGAATCTCAGCATGCTTAACTATTGACAAGTTTGACTCTGAAAGCAGCAACTATTTTGTGGCAAAAAGCATCCTTCGTCCCTAGAGAGTACAGCTCTTTTAGAGAAAACTTGGCAGCCTCCCACAGACACCACTGTTTGCTAGGAAATGCCACCCCCATGATAAAAAAAATTCCAAAGTAGTTTATGTAAAAGCGTCAACAGATTCTGCTTCATTATTTCTAGGTAGTTTTCCACCACCTCTCCCCCTGTCCCAACCTTTTTATTTTGTGGTAAACACATAAATCAGCATCATCTATATTCATTAAAATGCATGCCTTCTTCGGTGCAAAATTACCCCTGCTTTGCATGATTTTATCCCTCTTCTGATTAATATAAATGACTTGTTAATTATGTTTCCCTTAATAGAAAAATGTATTTGTCACACTGTAAAAACATCAATACACATAAACCTATTGATTTTGAAATGGGGCTAGATTTGCAAACAAAACCAAAAGGAGCCTCTTGCCAGCTTTAACAGAGACAATTGTCTAGCTACATCATCTGTGGCAGACAACCGTGTTGCGAATTGCCAAAACACCACAATGAGCAGAATTTATCTTTTGTAAAATGAAAGATGCTTAACCATACAACCAGGGATTCTGTGATTAAAACTCCTTGATTCTGTGCAGGTTAATTAGTTGTATGTGTGCTTTTTTTCTTCATTTCTTACATTTAGACTCTCTTGACTCCCCGGACAGCACAAGGAAACACGCACAATGCTCTAAGAGGAGTGTTTTCTGCCTTCATTACCTTCATACCAGTATCTAAGCCTAATTTGTAACCCCCCTTGTTCAGTCTGCGTTCAAATAGCACAATCTACTATGCTTTATTTTTTATCATGACAGGAATGAACCTAACTTCCCCCTGGGCCATGGAATCCCATTTTCTCCTCTGGCTTGAATGTGAGAAGTTCAGAAGCTTTCACTCATGTGTTCAGTTAACCACAGTTTAGCATTGTATGTGGACCCTAAACTGTGGTTAACCTTCACTATGATTGGTTGAAACAAGGCAGCTTCACAAACCATGATTTGAAGTTGGATTGTTTCAAACAAGCCATAGTTAATGTCAACCATGGCTTCAATTTCAACCACTGGGTTCAGGTGAACACAGCAAGCTGCAGCTAATTAAAAAAATTTGAAGTGATCCTTGTTATTGTGTCAGAGCAGGGGAAAATATATGATTCAGGAGGGGAGACTCAACATGTTCCAGTCACACTAAACCATGATGTATTATGATGTCCAAACACAGCCATTGTCTCAAGCTAAGCATCTGTAAACTTTTCCAATAATTTAAAGTTCAGAACCTAGAAAGGCCCTATAAAATCTTGCAAGGAATCATTGCTCCTGGTGCAAAGGCATGTCAAATGCAACACAGAAGAGATGAGGAAAGAACATACTTGTTAAGGTTCTACATTAACCAGTGGATAACTTCCTTCTTCAGCCCTAGTTATATCACAGGTAGAATTGATACAGAAACATATTATAACTTAGCTTCAGTAGCATTCAGTGGCTAAAATTCTACTGCAAATATCTGGGTAGAGAAGCTCCTGGTGGAGCAGGTCATGATGAGGAATGGATAGAAAACAGAATTTCCCTTCCTTCAAAGGTTTTATTTATTGGATTCTTCCTCATCAACAGGAAGCTAATTAATGAAAAGCAGCGAGTAACTCATTTCTCTATTGAACACATTCTTAAAAAGGATGAGTGCCCGGTGGTCATTTGTTTGAACTTGTGAATGCACACGAAATATCAAGAGCTTCCAAACAGCGGCAATATTGTCTGCATGATATTCACACAATGCTTTTCCATTATTCAAATGACTCTGCCCACACACCTACAAATAGTCTACCCACTACATCCCAGTGTCAGATGCCTTGTTGATTAACAATCCAAGCCTCGCCTTAAGAAGCTGTTGAGATTTGTCAGAGATAATAAGCCCAATTCTCTGTACTGTGGCACCTGCATTAAGTTGTCAGTTATTGGTATCCCATTGGAGGGAAAAAAGAAGAGAAGTCTACACTGCAGCCAAGTATCAAAAAATGTCCTTCAGTTAACATCAAGGAAGAACCAGGTTCAGTGCTTAATCATAGCCAGTGATATTTCATCTCACATTCTAGTACCTGGCAGAGTCTCCATGGTCAAATCAAGAGGCCTGGATGGCTGCATTTGGTCCCCATACCTGAGGTTCCCCACCCCATGCTGTAAACAAAAACAAAAACCCAGATTCAGCTACCTTTAGAAGAGAACATATGCAGTTGTTGCAATATGTTTACAAAAGGGCAAGTGGAGCAAAAATAGAAGCAACAAGTCCACTGTCTCCCATCAGAACCCAAGAGAGAGAGACCCTGTACCACAAGGTGCTCCCATCATCGATCTCTCTCTCTGTGACACTCTCTCTCTCTCTCTCTCTCTCTCTCTCTCTCTCACACACACACACACACACACACACACATAAATACATACACACACAGTTTTCCTTAAGTTGGGATGGGGTGGGGTGGGCTTTTAACTTTCCCCAAGCTCTGATAATTTTATCCTAGAGAGAATGCTGTATTGAGAACCTATCTTCTAACAATTAACAATCATAAAGCAATGTGACCCTCAGCTGGCCCTGCTAAGCCCTGTAGAGATGCTAACATTTTTCTCTTGAACTCCAAACTCTGATCAGGCATTGCATTAGGGCAAAACCACAGCAATAGACCTATCTGCAGTGATCAAATCACAAAACTAGCACCATATGTTTGATAGTGTATGGGCAGAAATCTCAAAGGCTACTAAAGCTGCTAATAACATTTCCAGTTGTTTGGAGCAGGGCTTCAGTACCCTGGATAGCTCCCTGGCCCTCCCTCTCACTAGCAAAACATTACTGAGAGAGAGAGAGTAATACAATTTTAAAAAGCGTTAATTAAGCTAAATAAAAACTATGGAAATTTACAGAATTTATCCCGGTTTCAAAATCCAAGTTTTCTCCATGCAGGCAGAATTTTTATTGTCCAGGTACAAAATCTAAAGAATTTTGAGCACTGTTATACACATAACCTAGACTGTAACAGAATGCAAAAATACAAAGCTGCATTTGCTAAATATGGATACCTCCTGACAGTCACCACTTCGCAGGGGGGATTCAAGTGGGAAATTTAGGTCTGAACAATGAAAGTGAAATAAAGCGCTCTGTCTCCCAAGTGCAGCAGTACTATTTAAAAAAAGAAAAAGAAATGGATGACTCGTGCTTAGGAAAGTGATGAATAAATGCATTGAAAAGTGTGGTGTGAACCAATGATTAACAGAAAGACATATAAAAGCCCTACACAAATAGGGGGAAATGCTCATTGTAGAATCTCTCCACTCAATAAAGACTGGATACAGATATAATATAGATGCTCGTTATTATAGCCTGTGGGAGAGGGTGAGGGAGAGAGAAGAAGAGTTTGGAATTGATATCCCGCTTTATCACTACCCGAAGGAGTCTCAAAACAGCTAACATTCTCCTTTCCCTTCCTCCCCCACAACAAACACTCTGTGAGGTGAGTGGGGCTGAGAGACTTCAAAGAAGTGTGACTAGCCCAAGGTCACCCAGCAGCTGCAGGTGGAGGAGCGGAGACGCGAACCCGGTTCCCCAGATTACGAGACTACCGCTCTTAACCACTACACCACACTGGAGAGAGAGAGAGAGAGAGAGAGAGAGAGAGAGAGAGAGAGAGAGAGAGAACACAACAATACTTTGGTGTGTAATACTATTCCCTGCCTTGATTTTGCAGACCTCAAACATGAAATCTAGTTCTGGAACCAGAGTCAAACTAACCACTTTGTATGTCATTTGGCAGCCTTTTATCACATATACAAATGAAACAAGACTGAAAGACATGCTTTAACCTGTGAATCAGCAAATATGAATGTCCAGACTCCGCAAAAGAGACTAGTTCATGTTCTTGGGATATTATATAGATTATTGCTGGATTGCAAGATGGACATTTTGCTCTTGTTTAGATGGTAACACCGAACAGGGCAGTACAAATATAGTAATATTAATTAACCTGTAGCACTGGTTTGGGGGGTATACTATATGGCATCTTTGGTTTAAATTGTCTTAGTTTTTGGCCTATATGACAACAAAATGTTTAATCAGATAAAGACCAGATACAATTTAACCTCCATGTAAGCTTTATGGAAGCAAATTGGGGTAATAGAATCACAGAATTGTCGAGCTGGAAGGGACCCAAAGGGTCATCTAGTCCAACCCTCTGCAGTGCAGGATGAAGGCTCAATAAACAGATTGTCTGGAGGAGTAGGAGCATGCTGAAGGGCAAGACAGCATTGGCAACCTTAGGAACTGTCCTTGTCCATATGTAACTCTGGATAATAGAGATTATTTTCAAAGGTTGTCAGTCTGGCGTGTATTAGGCGCTGTAAATTCATTCAGTGTTAAAGAGGAAAATGAGGCAGGAAAATAATTGCAGGAGAAAAACTTAATTTAGCCATTCAGAATTGCTAATGTCCTCTTGAGCGTAGTACCACAGAAACAAGCAAGCTAAACTTGCAGAGAGCAAGAAGCTGCCTTCTGGCACCTTGTTCCATATTCCAATACATTATCCGCAGAAAGGGTCCGGGGGGGGGGGGGGAGAGAGAGTGGCAATCCGAGAAAGAGGAACCTGAAATTTGTCATCGGAAGCAGAAGCTTGGCTGGTTGTTTTTTATTTTCATTTTTATTTTTATTTTTGTTCTTGTTTCCTATAGGGAAAGAAAAAGAAAGGAGAATTGGTGTCAGCAATAAAAAAAAAACCCAACTTGAATCTACTTCAGCTTGAATAGCATAAATGTCATTTCAAAATGAAACTGTGAGGGCAGTGTTTGGGGGAACTGTAAAATCGGGAAGAGACTCTGTTAGTGAGTGCTGCGGGCATCTGTCACCATTAACATCACCCGGCGCTTCGCAATGTATGAAATATTCCTGCCTTTAGGGTCATTTGAATGACTTTGTTCCCTCCTCCTTTTGATTTTCTGATCTCCTTCCTCAATAATTTGACTTCTTGGTTCTTCTCTTTTCCTCCAGCTTTTTCTCACTCTGTTTTCAGGGCCAGGCTTGACAGGACGACAGAGATGGATGAACGCATCTCGGGCTCTTTCAACATGAGGCAAAAAGCAGTCCCCGGGTGGAGGTGCAAAGCAATTCAGATCAGGGCCACGGCATCAGGGGAGGGGGTGTTAACTCCTTTCTTCCACCCTGATTCCCTGACGAAAATCCTTATGCCACCCCCCTGCAAAGATGCTATTTTCCCAGAAAGAAAAATATGCTTTTGCATATATGTTTTTCCTATTGGTAAGCACAGCAGC